>NW_023396570.1:300000-436139 GCF_011125445.2 Fundulus heteroclitus
CATATTTATTGAGAAGTAACTGAAAAAAAAGAAAAAAAAAGAAAGGAAAATGAGTCAAAAGGGTGTTTCAAGTTCTGAAATGGAGAGTGAGAAAAGGCAATCTAAGCCCACAGCAAAGGCTTTGGCAAACAAAATCGAAACGCTTCAAGATTAAAAGGAGAAAGAGTGTGGATAAAGTTAAAGGGTTCATACAACAAATGAAAACATTAATGAAAAATAAGGAAAATGTTTCACAAGTACAATCTCTTTTGGAGAGTTTAATTGATCAGTGTGAAAATGCCCCCAAGTCACATGACCTGCTGATTCCTTTACTTCCTGAAGAGCAACAGAAGATCCAAAATGAATGGTTTTCTAACATCATGACCTATAGCAACACATTTCAAAGGTGCGTTGAGCAATGGTTGACTGAGCCAGATGAATTGCTTGAGTTACATGATCAAACTGATTATGGTGAAATGAATAAACAGGAGTTGCTTCCAATACCTGATGAAACTCAGCAACAGGATGCCTTAGTCATTGATGCAGATGAGCTACAAGACGATGTAAAACCAAATGACAGTGTGTCAAATGTGGGAAGCAGGGTATCCAAATCACGAAACCCTGCCACAGGAATAGAGTCTGTTGCTTCCAGTATTTCTTCTGCACGTCTCAAAGCAGAGGCTGACTTGGCAGCTTTAAGGACAAGACAAAAATTATTAAAAGATAAACATTAACTGGAAGAGGAGGAGGAACGGTTGCGTAAAAGGAAAGAACAATTTAAGTTGGATGAAGAAATTGCGGCAAACATGGCAAAATTGGATGTGCTCAAGTCTCGGAGCATCTTGAGTGAGAGAACCTCTGTATCGAAGCGCTCAGATGGAATGAACTCCTATCTGGCAAAAGGACAAAAACTGCTCCTTAATACTAAAGCAAAGTCATTTGTACCACAAAGGTCACAACATGATATTAACCATGCTGATCTGGATGCAGGAACACGACCTAAGGAGAGAAATCCATCTCAGTTAATTCATTCACATGGAACCAATTTATATGCAGTGAATCACAGTACTCGAGAAGGGATACAAATGCAAGATGGAAATGCCTTAAATATTGGTCCAAATAAAGATCAAAGCAATGTGCTTGGCATTATGAGCAAACAAAATGAAATAACATCACTGTTGGTGCAGCAGCAGTGTCTTTCATCTTTGCCAAAGAGGGAGATACCAAACTTTGACGGTGATCCATTAAAATATCATGCCTTTGTGAAGGCCTTCGAGAACAGTGTGGATAGGAACACTGCAAATCACAGTGACAGACTGTATTTCTTGGAACAGCACACAAGGGGTCTCCCCAAAGAATTGATCAGAAGTTGCCAGCATATGGATCCTGAGAGAGGATATGCTAAAGAGCAGTTTGGAAATGAGCAGAGGATTTCATACGCTTACATGGAAAAAGCTCTTTCATGGCCGCCAATCAAGAATGAAGATGCAAAAGCTCTTTGTGATTATAGCCTTTTTCTCAGAGGTTGCTGTAACGTTATGGAAGAAGTGCAATACATGCAGGAACTGGACATACCTGCTAACATGCTAACCATCATAAAAAAGTTACCCTACAAATTCCGAGACAAGTGGCGTTCTGCAGCCTGTGAACTACAGGATAAGTGCAGCCAGAGAGCTACATTCATTGACCTCACAACTTTCATAGAGAAACAAGTGCGGGTTCTAACTGACCCAGTGTTTGGAAACATACAGGACGCTCCATCACTGACAATTAATAGAGGAGTGAACAAGCCAAATCCACATACTCGTTCTGGAATTAAGGGAACCAGCTTTGCTACCACTGTAGCTCCTGTGATACACAAGACTCAGCCTGGAACTAGAGGAAAGGAGCGTGTGGAGTTTGCGAGGAGAACATGCATCTGTTGTGGATAAGGACATGTTTTGGATTTGTGTCCACAGTTGGGGAAGAAGGCACACAAAGAGAGGATAGGCTTCTTAAGAGAAAAGGGTGTCTGCTTTGGCTGTTTGTGTATTGGACACATGAGCAAAAATTTGCAGAAAACAGATTTCCTGTGCAAAATGTGGTCTTAAACATCCAACTGTTCTTCACATTCCACAAAAGGAAAAGGACAAGGACCCTGACCAAGCTGAGAGAAAATCAGAGGTGTCTGTTGACAGTGCCCTGATGTCAAGTGGGCTTACAGGGGCTGGTGATTGCAACTGCAAACTTCCAATAGTTCCAGTGCAAGTTAAGTCCAAGAAGGGCGATAAGATTGTCACCACCTATGCTTTCTTGGACCCGGGAAGTACGGCCGTGTTCTGTACAGAGGCACTAAGGGAAAAACTTAGTGTTCCAGGAAAGAAGGTCCATATTCTCCTAACGACGATGGGCCAAGAGAAAGTAGTGAGCAGCTATATGGTGCCAGGACTGGAAGTGGCTGGCTTGACTGGGGAGCATTTCTGTGAGCTGCCCAAGGCTTACACGCAATCACACATGCCTGTTCACAAGAGAAACATTCCAAAACAGAGTGATATTCAGAAATGGCCTTATTTGAAACATGTTCACTTGCCTGAGATTGATGCAGGGATTGAGCTGTTGATTGGGACAAATGTCTCCAAAGCCTTGGAACCCTTGCAAGTGATTCGTAGTGTAGGAGATGGACCCTATGCAATCAGAACAATGCTGGGCTGGACAGTAAATGGGCCTCTGGATGAAGACGGTGGCAGTGAGAAGCCAGAATTAACCGTGAACAGGGTGTCAGTTGTGACTTTGGATGAACTTTGGCAGCAGCAGTTTAAGGCAGACTTCCCTGAATGCAGCGGGGAGGAACAGCCTGCCATGTCAAGAGAGGAACAAAAGTTCATGGAGCTGGTTACAAGTTCAGCGAAAAAGGTTAATGGTCATTATCAGATCAACCTGCCATTGAGGAATAAGGACGTTAGTATGCCAAATAATAAGAAGATCATTGAGCAGCGTGCCTTACATCTGAAGAAGAGGCTTCAGAAGGATTCCTCATTTCATGCTGACTATAAGGCCTTCATGGAAGATCTAGTTGTCAAAGGCTATGCAGAAAGGGTGCCTAAAGAGGATTTGGAACGTAATGATGGCAGAGTTTGGTACATCCCGCATCAAGGTGTTTACATCCTACGAAGAAGAAGATCAGGGTTGTTTTTGACTGTGGAGCAAGTTTCCAAGAAACATCACTTAATGCCCAACTCTTACAGGGCCCAGACCTCACAAGTTCACTGATTGGAGTGATGAGCAGGTTCAGGAAGGAACCAGTCGTCATCATGGCGGACGTGGAGGCGATGTTTCACCAGGTCAGGGTACCACCTGAGGTTGCTGACCTCTTGAGGTTCCTCTGGTGGCCTGCTGGAGACTTAAGTCAAGAACATGTGGACTTCAGGATGCTGGTGCATCTCTTTGGGGCAACGTCCTCTCCCAGTTGTGCCAATTTTGCCCTCAGGAAATGCGCAGAGGACAACAAAGAACAATTCAGCGAAGAAGCAATGGATAAAGTCCTACATAGCTTTTACGTGGATGACTGTCTAGTATCCGTGGCTTCGGAGGAAAAAGCTGTATATCTTTATCATGAGCTCATCGCAATCTGTGCCAAAGGTGGGTTTCGACTCACAAAGTGGATACGCAATAGGCGTGATGTCCTAAATGCAATACCTGAAGAGCACAGAGCCAAAGATATGAAATTGTGGAACATGGACCAGGAGTCGCCACCCGTGGAGAGAGTGCTTGGTGTGGAGTGGTGCATTCAGTCTGATACTTTTAAGTTCAAGATTATTGTTAAGGACAGACCACTCACTAGGAGAGGAATCCTCTCTACGGTTAGCTCCATCTATGATCCTCTTGGGATGGTGAGTCCTGTCGTCTTGTCTGCCAAGAAGATCTTAAGGGATCTGTGTAGGAGAGCACTCGGCTGGGACGATGTCATACCCCAGACTGTGGCTCAGGAGTGGACAAACTGGCTGGATGAACTCTGTCATTTGGAGAAATGTAACATCATGAGGTGTCTGAAACCATCAGATTTTGGTGAAGTGTCTACAGCACATTTACATCATTTCTGTGATGGAAGCGAGGATGGCTGTGGAACAGTGACTTACTTACTGTCACGAAATGCACAAACACAGGTGCACAATGCGTTCATCATGGGAAAGGCGAGGGTGGCACCATTGAAACCTGCTACCATCCCCCGAATGGAGCTTATCATTGCCACCATGGCCAGTCGCATTGACATCTTGTGGAGGAAAGAGCTGCATATGCAACTTCAAGACTCTGTGTTTTGGACCGACAGCACTTCGGTGCTCAAATACATCAGGAATGAAACATCCAGGTTCAAAGTCTTTGTTGCCAACAGAGTCACAGAAATTCGCAAGGCTTCACAACCCTCTCAGTGGAGGTATGTTGGAACAGCAAGTAATCCAGCCGATATCGCCTCCAGGGGTGTGAAAAGTGATGCATTTCTCAAGGATGCAACATGGGTGTCCGGGCCTCGTTTTCTCCTTCAACAAGAGGATGAGTGGCCTGTCAACCCCGAGGATATTCATCGACTAACAGCAGATGACCCTGAGGTCAAGAAGGAAACCACAGTAAATGCTGTACAAGAGGCTGATGCAGTATCTTGCATGATCCACCACTTCAGCTCTTGGATCCGTCTGAAAAAGTCTGTAGCCTGGATCTTGAGATTCAAGACTTGGCTCTCATCTCTCTGTCAGAAGAGGAGACAGTTGAATGTGGCTCTTGCACAATCAGGATTGGATGAAGAACAACAACGACGGTCATTTGAGAGGGATATGGAAACATTCAAGCAAAAGACTCTTTCAGGTTGTCTATCAGTGGAGGAGTTGGAGAAATCAGAGATGGAGATCATTAAGTTTAGCCAAAGGAGAAGGTTTCCAGAAGAATTCGCCATGCTGGAAAAAGGCAAAAGTGTCAAGGCTCACAGTCACATCTACACGCTGTGCCCACTATTGGAAGATGGGATTTTGAGAGTTGGTGGCCGGCTCAGCAGGTCATCTATGCCAGCAGAAGCTAAGCATCCCGTAATACTGGCAAAAGATTTGCATATCTCAACCCTTCTGCTGAGACACGTCCATCAAGAAGTGGGACATAGCGGGCGAAACCACATGTTGTCCAAGCTGCGTGAGAAATATTGGATCTCAGGAGCTAGTACAGCCATTAGGAGTGTTCTATCAAAGTGTGTGAGCTGTCGACGTTTGAATGCTCAGCCAGTGTCTCAGCTGATGGCAGACTTACCATCTGAAAGGGTGACTCCAGATGAACCTCCATTTACTCGGGTAGGAGTGGACTACTTTGGACCTTTCGAGGTGAGGAGCAGAAGAAGTGTAGTGAAGAGGTATGGAGTAATTTTTACTTGCATGGCCATAAGAGCAATCCACATTGAAGTGGCACCTTCACTCGACACCGATGCCTTCATAAATGCTCTCAGGCGCTTTATAGCAAGATGTGGTCAAGTACGGGAATTGCGCTCAGATAATGGGACTAATTTCAGAGGAGCAGAACAAGAACTGAAAGCATCCATTGAGCAGTGGAATCAGATGCAGATCAATGATGTCCTCCTTCAGAAAGGGATAAAATGGACTTTTAATCCCCCAGCTGGCAGCCATCATGGTGGTTCTTGGGAGAGGTTGATTCGATCAGTCCGTAAAGTCCTCAACTCAACCTTGAATGTGCAAAATTTGGATGAAGATGGTCTTCACACAGTTCTCTGTGAAGTGGAAGCCATTATCAATGGCCGACCGATAACGAAAGCTTCCATGGATCCTCATGACCTGGAAGCACTGACACCTAATCATCTGCTGCTTTTGAAGGCATTACCATCTTTGCCACCAGGAGTCTTCCAGGAAGCCGACATGTACGCACTCAGGAGGTGGAAGCAGGTACAGTACATGTCAGACCTGTTCTGGAAGAGATGGGTTAAGGAGTACTTACCTCAATTGCAGGAGCGGCAGAGATGGTCAGGAGTGAAGCGAAACCTTGTCCCTGGAGATCTGGTGCTTGTAATGGACAGTACAGTACCTCGGAACTCTTGGGTCGTAGGACGAGTCCTACAAACCTTTCCAGACCGAAGGGGCTTTGTGCGTCAGGTGCGCATCAAGACTAAGAGTAGCTGCCTGAACCGGCCTATAACCAAGATATGTCTGCTTCAGGAGGCCGATCCTGGAGGTGGGGCGGCTGTTGCAGATGACAAGGCCTAGACCTCTGACTAGACGTCTGACTTTACTTGTGACGCTTGACTAATAGTGACTGTGGTGAACACAGATCACAGGGCTATGTGCTGGTAACCTCTGGCCCTACCGACTGACTTCTCACGAGATCATGAAGATGAAAAAGAAGAAGAATGTAATGTGATTACGTATTTTGTTTAGTTTAATTATTTCATGACTCCTATTGTGTGTAATTATTAGGTAATAATTAGGGGCTGGTGTGTAGGAGCCATGAAGGTGTTTTTATTATTATTATTATTATTATTATTATTATTATTATTATTATTATTATTATTATATTCAATCTGATTTATGTAATGTTAAGTAATATAATTTGATGGTTTATATTTGGGTTACTTGGGTTATTATATTTCATTACTTTTGTTTAATTTCTTGTCACAGTAAGTGGGGGCGGTAACATTGAACTAATTTTACGACAGGTGCACAGGCACGGGGGAAAGTAGCCTAACTGGAGAGATGGTGAGTAAGGGGGAAGCCGTATCTTTTGTTGACCGCTGTTACGCTGCCTACACTGTGATTTTCTTTTTACTTTGAGCACGTTATTATTATTGGATTACTGGATTAAGTTGGACAAACTGTTTCAATAAACTCGTCAAGACGCATCTGGATTGCAGCGGATTTTTGTTTGGTGCAGCGCGTCATACAGTCATACACTCATACCTCAGCCTCTCAGTGACTGCTTGGCTTTTTGGATACAAGTCGCTACATTATGTCTATGGTCTACGTATATGATGTATATGCCCATAGACATCATATACGTAGGCGCCCCATTGTATGCTGCCGGCTGCTGGTCTGACGTGCCTACAGGGCGGCCATCTTGGGTCAGACCACAGATCAGACATCTGCTGTCAAAATGAATAGTAGGCAGCTCAGATTTAATTTAAATCATATGTTCACAATGCTGGTGACCTTTCAGACAGATTACACATATTTATTCAGAACAAAAACAATTTAAACTGAAGTCTAACGGGATGATATATATACTCACAGTTATATATTTTCAGTTACATATTAATATAATAAACACAAATTATACACACATCTCTCTCTCTCTATCTATACATATATAAATATACATATATTATAAATATATATATATATATATATATATATATATATATATATATAT
This sequence comes from Fundulus heteroclitus, assembly GCF_011125445.2. Classification (NCBI taxonomy): domain Eukaryota; kingdom Metazoa; phylum Chordata; class Actinopteri; order Cyprinodontiformes; family Fundulidae; genus Fundulus; species Fundulus heteroclitus. The sequence goes on from NW_023396570.1 coordinate 307,369, forward strand.
ATATATATATATATATATATATATATATATATCCTCAGTCAGATCTTTTAGAAATCAGGGTGTTTAATACACTTTTCTCCGCTTCCATCCCTGCTACCCATTAGCACATAATGTGTTTATGCCGGAAAAAAACTGTAACTGTAAAGTATGAGGATTAACTATCATAAAATCTTACTTGTGGAAGGTAATTCCCCGGGAACTGGTTTGTAATGCCCTTTTATTTGCGCACCCATAAGCCGAGCAAAAGTCGGGCATCCTGGGACGTAGCTCTGGAAGTTTGCTGACTGTCAATATAAGATCGAAATTATGCATTAAGTTAGACAATCAATCTTTTAATTCAATCAAATGGTCCCATGGAGCCCCTAAAGGGGTGACGTCTTTAGACCGCTAATTTATCTGGAAATTGGTTGAGAATTCACCGGATTCAGAGTGTCTGAAAACATAAAGCACCACTTACCTGAACTGACTTGTATTCTGTCTGACTGCTGCTTGGTCTGACCTAAGATGGCCGCTCTGTCGGCACGCCTCTCAACCGAGAACGCGGCGTCTACGTATACATGTCTGTGTATATGCCCATCACTGGGTACATAGACATAATATAAGAGTAGACGCGTCATTGGGCGGGTTCTTCCTATGCTGCGATGCGTCAGAGCGTCCGCCATCTTAAATGTGGCAAATCTGCAGTTACTCAGTCACTTAAACAGTATCAGAGGGACTTTAATCTCTGAATATACTTTGCATTCGTAGTATTTTTTTGTAATATTAGAAGTTTATTTTCGTATCCCTTTAGCTTCATTCTCCTGAATTTATTCTCCTAAAGAATAAAAATATTTAAAATAATCTAACCTGGCCCTATTACTCCAGGAGTGAAATAATTCTGCAAACTGTGACTATTCTGGAAATGTTCCCTCTTAATTCTCATAATATGATGTTTTTATCATAACATTATCACTTTTGTGTTTGTTTGTTTATTTTTACTTTATTGACCTAGGACTTTTTTTCCTCATATTATTAATTTTACCTCTTTAATACTCACCCAAAAAGTCTGTTCCTAAAGGTTCACATGTGACACGGTTTTACGAAATAATGAAGACCACAATGTTTAGATTTAACAAATTGATCCTTATATTCATAACACATACACACACAAATATATATATATATATATATATATATATATATATATATATATATATATATATATATATATATGTGTGTGTGTGTGTGTGTGTGTGTGTGTGTGTGTGTGTGTGTGTGTGTGTGTGTGTGTGTATTTATTGCAGCACAGGAATGAGGCATCTTCTCTGATCCACGTTCACAATAACAGAACTCAACTTTTTTCTGCCACATACAATATGGCGGTGACAGTGACGTGCGAACCTGTGCCCTATGACGCGTCTACGTATATATGTCTGTGACTGGGTATCTCTAGCGCCCGTTCATTTCCGGGGTGCAATTGTTGCACGGTCAAAACCAGGAAATGTATCACTTTGATTCTCCGGTCTTTCAACTAATTTGGATCTGCTTCGCTTCATCTTCCTCTGCAGGCGAAGTATCACTGGAAAAAAGTTAGTGACAACGATATTTTAATCTGAGATATGGGGATAGCTACTTTGTTGAAGCCGTCTACGTTCGTATCAATAGTCTGTCGATGTTTGCTAGCGGCGGCAGTAGGCCTGTAGGCAGGGGCGGACAGGCCAAGGAGAGGATCAGCCATTCCATTCGCATTGGAACTCAAAACTAATAAATCACAGATTAGGTCACAACTGCCTTTTGCGTTCCTGTTCCCTCTTACCAGACGTTAGGAAACAAAGATAGACGCTTGCACAGACCTCTCAAGTTTGATCAAAAGCTAAGAGTTGGATCATGCTACTCTTCAGGGGGCGGGCCGTGATCGGGGGCGGAGCTAAATGAACCCTGGAGGAGTCCGTCCTGCACCCTGTTGGTGCACTACACGCGAGGGATAAACGGTGGGGGAATGAATAAATAAATAAATACTGTAAAGGGCACCTTTAGAGGGGAGAGAAGGAATGATGGATCTGAGCTAAAGCCCCTGATGTTAATAGTTCCTTAAAATTACCCTTCAAAGTCCGCACCTAAATTACACGTAACGTAATTATGAGCACCTGAATTAAAGCGCATGGCAGCAGCGCACCGAATCACCACTGGTTCTGTGTCGTTAAAAACAAAAGAGCATGAAACACAGCTTGTAACTATCCTATTGACTGCTACGGGTGTGAGGACATTAGACGTAGTGATTCAGGTGTTGAATGGTGAACGCTGATAAAAGCACCTGGGTCTGAGGGAAGGGAGGAGAGAGGAGCAGTAAGAGTGCTGAGGTACAGAAACACGGCGCACGTAGTTAAAAAATTAATAAAAACTAAACTTATAAACAATAAGTGGCTTTTTAGACTGTATGTGGGTAGCAGAACTGTTTTATGGCCGACTGTACTGGTGAAACATGCATGTTGTGATCCCCTGGTCTTCAGACTGATGGGAGGTCTCGTAAAGTAAAGGCTCGTTAGCTCAGCGAATAAATACTCTGTAATTCCGATAAAACTTGCTCGATAGCCACGCTAACGCTAGTTTCATCGGCTGAAGCCGCCATGTTCTTTAGACTGAACTGACGCGCTTCCCGTTGCGTCACACCTCAACCCGCCTCAAAGCCAACGCTGATTGGACGTTCATTTGGTGAACGGCTCCAAATTTCTTTAACGGAGAGTGGCCAGACTGATCTGCGAGTGAAACCTTGAAAGCTCGCGAGATCAGGATGGTCTCACTAGGCTAGTAACAGGCAGCTTCTTCTTCTTCTTCTTCTTCCATCAGGTTTGTTTGGTTAATAACCAACAGTTTAATAAATGACCTCTCTGCTCTGTTTCTCTCCTGCAGACCCAACAAACATCACAGCAGAACTTGGACAGAACATCATTCTGCCATGTAGAGCTCCTGACAGCAGACCTGTTATTGGTGTAGAGTGGGACAGAACTGATCTGGGAGAATATGTTCTTCTCTACAGAAATAACCAGTTTGATCTAGAACACCAGCATCCATCCTTTAAGGACCGGGTGGATCTGCAGAAGGAACAGATTATGGTTGGAGACGTGTCTCTGGTTCTGAAGAACGTCTCTACTGATGACAGAGGAACATATGAGTGTCTAGTCTCCCAGTCGGGAACAAACAGGCAGATCGCTCTCTACATAAACCTGGATGTAGTTCCTCCTCCAGGTGAGTTGTTGTCTTTTAGTCTCTGGAGTAGGGTTTCCAGTGGATTTGGGTGGGTTTTATTGTTTGGTGGTTTGCTATTGTTTTTTTAAAAAAGTTTTCATTTTCATGGCAGGTAAATCGTTTTTTGTCTGTGATGTGTGTTAATTTTTGTACATTCTGAGTTGTTAATCTATTTCGTACATGGGGCGTCAGGACTGTGTCTTCTTGCAGAGAGGAACATCTATATAATTTTTCCTGGTTACAACATCTCCACTATAACACAATTATATAAAAAAGGGAAAATCCAGTTGCTGTTTTTATTCCCTACATTTCTAAATGCAATAGTTAGACTTTGTAGTAATGATTCAGTAGCAAACAAGTTTGACCTGTAACCCCATCTTAGGCATTACAAGAACAGAATCTGCTGCTGAAAAGGCTTTCCTCAAGACTTTCAATGAGCTCAGAGTTTACTTTGCCTGATAAGGACAAATTTAGATTTTGGGTCAAAAACTCCTGTTTTCTGTCTTAACCTTGAACTGAGGACGTTTACCAGTGTAGTGAAAATCCATCACCTCTATAGCTGAGATGAACTGAATCACCATAAAACCCCTGAGAAGAAATGTCAGAAATCTGCTGTGGCGGGAAGTTCTGCTTCCATATTTTAAATAATATAAAATCACATAAGTCATTAAATCATGACCAAAAAAACTGAGAAAAGTGGACAACAAAGTGCTGTCCCTTTCACTCCAGTTAAGGCGTAAATTCAGACTAAAACAGCAAAACAACATACAAACATGTGTTTAGCCTTTGTTGTCTATGTTTCTAATAATTTTTAAGTGGTACAGGAACAGCATGTAGTTTTCACAAGTCTATAGCCTAAAATAAGAATAGTTTCATATACAAGTTGCACCTGACTATTAAGTTGTAGGATTGGCCAAGCCATGAAAAAATCTGACAAATACGATTTATGTTAAAACATTGTAAAGCAGGAGATATAAATGCACATATTTTTGGCCCTTTATTTGTGCACTTATGCTAACCAAAGTCAGTTTGAAATTTAATTTAAATATTATGAAAAGTTCAAATGTATTTTGAAAAACCAACACAGCTTGCTCCTGTAGAGCAACTAGCTAGCAGATCTGGAATTAGCTGATCTAACCTCTGGACACCCCACCACCATGGTTTGATATAAGAGGAAACCCTGAAAGTATCACACTTTACTGCGGTAGCTTTGTATTTTTGTTTACTTTGGCAAAACCTGAAATTTTAAACAAAGCTGAGAGTCTTCATTAATTGTTTGGTCACTGTTAACGCTGCTGCAACATTAACAAAGACATTAGCACTGTTCTATGTGGTATTTTTATACATATAAATGCATTCATAAATCTTGTCTTATAAACATTAAAAAGTAGCACATGTCAGTATGACTGACTTAATGTTACGCAAATAGTAAACTGCTTAAACAGTCAGAATATGAAGCTTTACTAACTGTTGATGAACAGCAGCCATCTTGAGTCCTGACATCAGGTTGTGATGCTTTTAGTTTCTGACTCATAGTTCTGACCTGTGGAGGCGTTCCAGTAGAAACTTCTGACTTGGAGGTCAGAGACGATCTGAGGTGAAATAAGTTCTGTGTGTTTTATGCACCTGATGACATTAAACTGAGGTTAGCCGGCTGAATCTGACGGTCTGACTCTCTGCCGGATGAGGATCTGAGGTCAGGTTCTCCTGGAAGAGACGACTGTCTCTAATTATGCTGATGAAGCGGTTCTCTGCCTCACTGTCTGAAGAAAGCGATCAGTGCTGAGAACATTACTGCCTTTAGAAGAAATATTGGTTCTTCATTGTTTATCCTTACCATCTGCAGCTCACATGACAAAGACTAAGGAGCTAATAGTGGATTGAGGAGGACAAAAACACCTCTGACCCCTGTTTCCATACCGGGGGGTCCTTGTAGACACTGTGGAGGAGTATAAGTACCTTGGAGTGTACTTCAACAATAAGCTGGACTGGACCAGGAAAACCGAGGTGGTTTACAAAAAGGGTCAAAGCCGACTCTTTTTCCTGAGGAGGCTGAGGTCCTTTAACATCTGCGGGACGATGCTGAGGATGTTCTATGAGTCTGTTGTTGCCGGCACGCTCAATCTCTGCAACGCCTCCCTCAGTGATTCTGACACCCCCCCTCTGTAACTCTGATGCAGAATTATTGACAATTATTGACATTTATCTATTCTTTTGCTCTCTTTTGCACATTACCATTATCACTTTATTTTAGATCTGGGAAAAAAAAAAATAAATAAAAAAAAAAAAAAAAAATTTATATATATATATATATATATATATATATATATATATATATATTAGGGGTGTGCAAAATAATCGTCATGACGATGCATCGCGATTCTAATTTTCGCGATCTACTGCATCGATTCTTGACGGCAAGTATCGATTATTAATAAAAAAAATGAATAAATACAATAGCGTACCGCGCACGTGACGTCACCGACTCAAGAGCAACGCCCTTTTTGCCGCTTAGGTAGGGCATACAGGAGAGAACGCCCGTAGCAACCAGCTATTACAAGCGCAACAGAACCAGCGATCTGACCGACTTTACAGCCGTTAAACTTTCCCAAGACGATGTTCCAGGCACACGGATTACTGGTCGCACTGTGGAAGAACACACCAACCTTCAGCTCAAACGATGGCTTGAGTGTCGAGGGCTTAAAAAAACCGGGAAACGGGCCGAGTTGATCGAACTGTAAGCTTTGTTTTTTTTTCCTGCGCGGCGGTCATGGCGTCTTCGGCCGTTTTTTTTGTTTGTAATCACCGTCCAGGAATGGGTATATGTTTAATGTTTGACTTATTTTAAATGTTTTTGAGTAAGCTATCCTGGTAGCAGGGTATTATGTTAGCGCCTGCTACCATGATAGCCTATATGCTATCATGGTAGCAGGCGCTACTTTATTAACATGTCGGCCACCAAAATACTCTTACCTTGACTTGATGTCGCTGGAATTGGGTCAGGATGTTCTTCGGTTGTGCCCTTTCCTCCAACAAAATGCTTGCTACATATGTAGGCCGACCGCACCGGTCCCAGCGCACACATTTCTCCTTGGCAGTCTTGAAGAAAACATCCTTCATATGCGGCCGATCAGCGTAACTCGAGTCGCTGTTGCACGTTCCATAGCAACAATGTTTAAAAACCATGGTTTTAGATTTGGAAAAAGCAGTCGTTTACCGAGTAAAACCATGGGTAACGCACGTCTCTTTTACAGCGAAACAGCGACGGACTATGCAAGCTTGCCCTACTGCGTATCACGTGATAAGACGTTACGTTTCTAAAAATAGCTCGCAGTACGCTATTGCATTAGTGGTTGGCAAACATCTGGAAAAAACAAGTGGAATACAACTTCATTGGTTTAAAGGACCGCTGAGGCCATCTAAACGGGACTGATTAGCCTTATTTTGTTATTTTAAGTTTTATTATCCTAAGCACTTTTTGTCAGTGTGTCCACTCCAGTAATAGTAATATTTGTTTTCAAGGCAATACCTCCAAAAGTCGTTTCAATAAATGCAGCTATGTGTGAATTCAGTTGCTTTCAGTTATGTATCAATTGAAGACACTATCCAGATCATACACAGCCAGTCAGCCACTGGTAATGGCTGTATTTTTTTTTATAACAGTGTTCAGTGAAAATATTGCAATGCATCACGATGATTCAAGTATCGTGATGCATCGTGATAGAATCGGATCGTGGCATGTGAATCGTGATACGAATCGAATTGTGACTTCTTTGGCAATACCCACCCCTAATATATATATAGAATAGCAGAGAATTCTGAAAGCTCTGCTTTCAGAATAAACTAATATATGGCAATAACAGCACATCCAGTGGGTCAGAAATAACTAATCCGAGGTAAATTCACACATAATTCTGCTCTAAAATCAACCAAAGTCTGTGAAATTGAAACCATGTGTTACAGCAGTTCTGCCCGGTCAGAAGAAACCCAGTTTTAGGAGGAAAAGCTTGTTACTATGGTGATATACTCTGAGTTTAATTTTTCTCCCTGATTTTGAAAAGTAAATCCAGAATTTCTCCAAACTCAAGAGTTTTCCCACCATCACTTTTCTAGAAAGCTCCTCTGGTCAGAGGTTTCCTGATGATGATGAGACTCTGTAGGAAGCAGCTGGTCTTAGTGCAGCTTTCAGAGAGCAGAGGATGTTCTTCAGTCCCCTCTGACCTCACTGATGAGATTTATCTGGTTCTGTTCTACAGGGGAGCCTGATGACGGGAGCAAGGATGGATCTGATGGATGGAGGGTTCACCTGGTTGTTGGACTGGCAGCCTGTCTGCTGTTGGTAGCTGCCATCTTTTTTGCTATTGTTCTTTATTTTAAACGTAAAAAGAAATCAAATTCAAACCAGCCTCCTGGAGCAGCAGCAGGAAATCAGCAGAGTTTAATGTCTCCGCCGGACTCAGCTGAGCAGTGAGTCCAGTTTGATCTGCAGGTAAAGTGAAGTTCTGCAGAACCACAGCAGACAAACCTTCCCAATTGCTGAAGATGATGAGACACATTTCAGAGCCTTGCTGAGGATTTCCTCCTCATCAGGACCATCCTCCTCCTCCTCCTCAGCAACCTGCTAACCTGACTCAAGCCAGATGCATGTCGCTCCACCTAGCTCCACTCACATACATCTGGGACACCGCCATAGGAATTGCCTTTATTGAAGGCCCCAGAAAACAAAACTTGCCAAATCCAGTCGGGAGAAGGGCGAAAACATGGTTTCCAGCAACAAAAGCCTTCAGAGCCGTTCTGATGTTCTTTTAATGAAACAATATTAAGTAGATTGGACAACACGGAAGAAATAGCAGCATCAATGTTAACGCTTGCTTCCTCAATGCGAGCCGCCATTGCTATCAAAACAGTCTCACGTCACGGTCGCTTCTCCACTACGTCACATCTATGAAACTCCAGCCCTGCGTCCTGATTGGCCAGACAATAAAATTGGTTGGAGAAATCACTCTCTATGGGCGATGTCCCAGATGGATGTGAGTGAAGCTAGGCGGAGCAACATACAGCTGGCGGAGTCAGGTTATCTACCTGCAGCAGCAAACCTGAACTCTGCCATCAAGCGTTTCTGTCCTCCAGCAGAACCTCAGCTGGTCCAGATCTGCTCTAAAAGCCGTTCCAGGCTGGACTTGTTGCCTTGTTATTCTGTAAAGCTTTAGACTGAATGTCAGGATCCTGTTACAGTATTGTTACTTTTAGAAGTTTTTGTAGTTAAACCTTCAAATGTGTCCTGATTTCATCTTCATCATCACTGAACACATCTGCCTGATGGGTCTGATGCCTTATTTCACTCTGCAGAACCGCTGCGGCTCACTGTGCAGCTCTAGTTGCCTTCAGCAGCAGCTAACTGGTTATTATCTGACTTCATGCTGAGGAGAACTTCAGGTCTCAGGGCCGACCCGCTGGTTCCTCTGCTTCTCCTGGTAATGGATCAAATGGCTGCTTTATTCTCTGTTCACTGTTGTTTTAACAGAAACGTCTCATTCAGGCTGTTAAATGTTACGCTTGCCTTAAAATTCATTAAAATTGTTATTTATGAACCGTTTCTGATGTCTTTAATTTCATAATTACCGTTAAATAGTGACAACTTTTACAGTGTGGAGATGGTGGTGAGTGCACAGTAAAAATAATCTTTATTAAAGTAAATGTTTACTGAGCTTTATCTGCGAGGTTTGGATTTGAAGGTTTTGAAAACGAGTTAGAAAATGAGAAACCTTAAAATTGTTTCAGGTTTCTAACCCTTCATCAGCTGTTCTATGACGTTCCTTTAATTTCCTAATTATATATCAAACGTTGTTCCTGCTGTTCAGAGCACTTCTAAATATGAAAAAAAACAGTTCAGTCTGTCCATTTTAAACGTGATGTAAGCAGATGTTAGTTTCTGGCTTGGAGTGAAGAGAAAAAGATCATGGAGTCGGATGAAATGTTTAGTTTTAATAAATAGTTCATATTTGTCTCTTTATAATAACATCTTCACTCACTTGAATGGTTTTTGATGCTTTAAACTGGTCTGTTATTGATAGAGTAATGGAAATCTAAATATAGTAATTATTTTGAGCACTGTGTTGCATTCTCTGAACACAGTTTGACATTGACCGGGATAAAATAACTAAACAATGGCAAGTTTTTCCTCAAATGAAACATTTATTAAACAAAAACAGAACATTATTTACATTTGATACATGGATTAATGACTTATCTGCTGTTCTTAAAGTTTTTATAGCTGCACTTGATTCTGTTGAAGGCAGGTTTTATATTTCTAGGAGTAATCTTATTAAAACTAAACATTATTTTATAAGTTGGATTTACATTTCATTTCTTCATCATTATCACATAAAGACCCATACCTTCCTCACATCAACTTTAACATCAATAATAATCTATCTGAATGATGAGCCTCTGCTGATTGGTTTACAGAATGAGTCACTTAGAGGCTCTTTGTTGAATAAGTTGCTAATTAGCTGAAACATTTTTACTCAAAATAAATCCCACATATTCTACAGTTCAGCTGAAATCAGCGTAGATGATCCACAGCAGGCCTTTAATAAAGTAACACACAATCCTAGATATTTATATTTATAAAAAGATGTAATAATGAACAAACTCACCTCTTTTCTGGAGGAAACTAAAGTTTCCACATGAGTTGATGGAAATGTTTGTCAGAGCTTCGTCCTTCAGAACAAGTTGGAGGAGAAATTCTGATTCAAAGGAACTCCTTATATGGTCAACGTATAAATTTATACACGCAGACTTCCTGATGCAGCGGTAATGACGCTCTGAGCAGTTAGCTTCAACATTTTGATGAATAAACTCAATTCAACAATTTATCCACCAAGTCACTGAGATCATGATGTTGTGTCTGCAGGTTTTGTGTAATCTGGTGAATTCTGAGACTTTATCTCATTAAAAAGTTCATTATGGTAGCAAAGATTCTGGAAAACCAGAAATATTTTATAGACATCATGAAGCTGCAGGTTTGAGACACTAGTAGGTTTGGGGTTAAACTTTATCATTATTTTCAAAGGAAACCAGAACAAATGTGTCACAATAGACCGAGAGCATTAAGTTTGATCTGAATAATGCAGGAAGGAGTTGACCTTTGGTGACCTCTGGTAAATATATTAATATCTTTAAAAGTTTAGTAAAACATACCAGAATCAAAAGGTATTTGACACAAGCTGTGTAAGTTTGGATAAAAGTGTGTGTGTTATTTTACATGCAGCTGAGTGAGAATATTTTATGTTAATTTAAGTGAGAATTAGATGTAAAGTGAGGAGCATATAAACCTCCTCAGTATTCTGGGTCAGGGGTTTAGGACTGTTTATGAATGTGTGCGTTAGTGAGAGTGACTGGATGAATGTGGCTCTAGTGTACACGGCTTTGGGTGGATGACTGGAAAAGCTCTTTATAAGTTCAGTCCATTTATCATTTAATTTAGGACTAAGGGGTCATTTAGGGTTTAGGTTAGAGTCAGGCCATAGAAAGTGTGAAAATTAATGGAAGTCTGAGGAAGTCAAGGCACGGTCCTCATTATGTACATTAAACATGTGTGTGTGTGTGGGGGGGGGGGGTCTCGCCGGTCATCTTGTGTAGATTTTATCACTTTTATTCAGAGTCTTTTAAGTTTTTCTTTTATCTGGTGGTTTCTCAATCTGACAGTTAAATACAGAATTATCCTGAACAACATTATAATAATATGTTCTAAATTAATCAGTGTTAAACAGACAGATTGTAAGACGAACCACTGCTCCAAATCTTTCATCCCTTCTGCTATCAAGCGTCAGAGCTCTGTGTGGATCCTCTGGGGTTTATGGTCACATGCTGACTGCTTGTATGTTGTTAATAATGTGTGATTTGTGTATTTACTGTTGCAGTCATGCTGCTGTTAACTAATCACCCTTTTGGGATTAATAAAGTTGATTGAATCTAATTAAATTGTGTTTCCTTCATCAAAGAAAATCAAAAGTAATTTGGGAAAAAGTGATCGGCTGCTAATTGTAATTCCTCCAGACTGACTTAAAACTAAATATTTAATTCTGCCATGATGTTTTATCAATTTTATTATCAAACACTGTGTTTCACCGCGTGATTTGCTTCCTTAATTAACTAATAGGGCATTTTGTCAATATAAAGTATTCATATTACCGTTTTGAATATAAGTACCAGGTAAATAATGAATCAACATGTTTATAATTTACCCCAAAATAACTCATACTGTGAATTATTAGCCTGTTTCTGTTTTAGCTCATTAATAGTCACCAGTATAAAGTTTATCATCACAATTCATAATACAGGAAAATGACAGAAAAAGGTAAACTTTCTCATCTAAATTAAAACAATAGCGTTATTATTCCAGAGCTAAAAACTGAGACTTCCTCCACAGCCTCCAGATTTAAGGCTAATTCTCTGTCAGCTCTGAAGAAACAGAGACATGAAGATCTGATCCATGAACAGAAAACATCCATCATTCCTCTGCTTGCTGTAGAATAACATGATTTATTAAATGGTTACTGGAAAATATAAAAGTATTCTAAATAATTTTCACTCTTAAAAAATCCTTCTCTTCTACAGACCTAATGTCCACTACTTGTAGAGATTATGTAAATAATTGTTTAGATTTTACAGTTTGCATTGACTGCCCCCTGCTGTCCTATAGAGGAACTACAGGCTCACAGATTCCCACCCAAAGTGTTTCTGATCCACTTGTCAAATAAAACAGTCAAGATGAAACTGATGAAACAAACTGATGAAGCCTCTTATGAAGGATTATCATGACAGTGAGTGAAGCTGATGAGACTTGATTATATGTTGTTTCCAACAGGCTTTCTATGAAATCTACCTTAGAAATACTGTTCATACTAGAAGTCGTTAGCTAAAACTGCTGTTAAAATGCTGTAAGATGCATGCGTCTGCAGTCATATTCAATAATTCAGAATACTTCTTCTGTTGAGGCTCATTTGTCAGATTAAAAGTACTTTTTGTAAATTAAAACCTTTAAGCAAGTATTAAACATACTTCTAATGAAGCTCACATTCCTGAATTAAAAATGTATTTATTGCTCTGATGTAATTTTTTAATCTTAAACTCTTGTTTCATTTGCTGGAAGCAGAAAATCCTCATAATTAACAGAAATAAAGCCTTGATACATCAGTCAGTGTGTAATTAATCTATATAATGTGTTTCACTGAGAGATCAGTTACTGAAGTTAAGAAACTTTTTATTGACTATGACTGTATTTAATTCTGTTTCATACATGTTAGAAACATATTTTTTATTAGTTGATGCTGAGCTTGTTACTGTCCAAAAACTAGACCAACAGGAATTATTTAATAAACTTTATATTTTCTACAGGGAGCTGATTGGAGAACTATCCTTGACTCTGTTGGCTGTAGAGCTGTCAGGGCGGCTCACTACCAGATTACATCGTAAATAAATTATAAATATCATTAAAAAAAAACACCATGTGGTGGTTTTTATTTTATTACTCCACTGACTGCAGTAAAAAACATGAGTTTTGATGCCTGGTCATATAATTAATAATAAATATAACCGATCCAGAGACAGATTGAAGGACCTACCTAGAGGAGGAGGAGCTACATCCAGGATGAAGATGCTCTTCTTGGCTCTTGTTCCTCTGAACGACTCGACTCATCAGTTCCTTCATCATCAGTCACCACGTCCTTCAGAACCAAAGACATGTCTCTGTCCTTCATCTCTCCGTCCTTCATCTCTCCGTCCTTCATCTCTCCTGCAGAACCACCTGGTCCTAGTTCTTGGAGGATGGAGCTGTTCTATCATCTCATCTCTGCAGAGAACCTCCTCATCCTCTGGGTAATGTCTTCTCCCCTCCACAGCTGTGAAGGCGTTGCTGTGAGGAACTCTTCATGGCAGAGTGACGTTGTCTCCAGGTTCTGCTCTGATGTTCCTCTGATCTGCAGGAGAAGAACCGACACCAAGCAGAGAGGTCAGACGGGTCAATCACAGCACTGCTCTGTGGACTGGATCAGGAGGACTAATCATCTAGCAGATGTTTCTAACATGCATGTTTGATGAAAACATGTTGATAAAATGTTTGAACAAGTCAGGAAAATAAAATAAAAGTGTAAATTCCTTCTGTTTGGCCAAAATGACCAGAGAGAGAAGACAGAGAGGAGGCAGAGGTGGAGGCAGCAGAGATGAAGATGATGAGGTTCTCTGGGAGAGACGAAGATGGAGAGGATGAGGATGAGTCCATCAGAGGACAGATCATGGTAGATGTTCTGGAGATAAAGCCAGACTGAGATGGTTAGGAGGAGGAGAGAAGATGAGAAGATCAGTAGAAGGATGCTGAGGCTGGAGCTGCCAAAAGGAGGCCTGGAGCAGACCTTTTAGCCTGAGACTACCAAAATAAGAGTGTCAATTATTTCTTATTGAGAAGAAAGTCATAAAATGATGTGAATAAACTTGTATTTTATGAGAATAAGAGAAGAAGCCTTCCTTCTGCATTAAAAAGAAGAATGTCAAGTAAAGTTATACTTTGGAATCAGTTTCACAAAAAAGACAACATGAGGCTCCATTTTAATACCATTAATGAGTAATAATCTCTAGTGCCTGTTCCTTGATCTTTCATGTAGTCAATTGTGAGAACTTCATTGTGGGAAGGAGAGGAGCTTTGGATTTCAGCGCTGATTTCAGACAGCCTTCAACTCTGAAGTCATTACATGATGGAAATGCTCATGGATGATGCAAGTTAAATCCGGGGCTGGTGCCAGCAGTAGCCACTAGCAGCTAGCAGATCTAGAACTAGCAGATCTGGAAGATCTATCCCTGGACAGCCCACCACCTCGGTTTAATTTTAGAGGAAACCCTGAAAGTCACATTTCACTGCGGCATGGTCTCATGACATTAAACCGAGGGTAACCGGGTGCATCTGACAGTCTGACTCTCTGCAGGATGAGGATCTAAGATCAGATTCTCCTGGAATAGATGAGTTATTTGAATTATACCAAAGAAGTGGTAGAGGTAGATCGGAGGGTGCGCGTTGAGGTCTGTGGGGTGAGAAGTTCCATGAGGTATGATAGGGCATCACCATGGGGGCAGACTTCATTAGAGCTGAACAGACCCCTGACTGGAGCCATGTTTCTGTGAGACACATGAAGTCTAATCTCTTGTTCGTGATGTGGTCTTGTAGGAAAGAAGCTTTGTTTGTGCGGGATTGTGTATTAAAAAGTTCTATTTTATGCGTTGATGCTGTGGTGAATCTCTGTAGAGGCAGTGGTACACTGAAATTCACTCAGGTCGGTTTGGTGTGGTGAGATCTTGCGTTGTTTCCTATGCAGCTTGCCTGAGCCATAGACATTGGCCGTTTCTCAATATGCGTTCTTGAGCGTTCTCGTGTGCTCGTGACACGTCATCAGCCTCAGTCCGAGAACGCCAAATCGAGAACGCGCCGAATTCCCCGGATGTTGTTCTCGCCCCGCCCTCTTTATCGAGCATGCATCAGAGCAGACTTGTGCGTTCTTCAGACTGACCGCTTTCCCAGAATGCACCGCACATGCAAGAAACAGAGATCACTGGGAAGTACCTGTTATTACTGTACTCCTCTTAATCTTGCAGCTGCGCCAGGGATGTATGTATCTAACGGCACTCCTCAAGGGAGTGTAATTAGTCCTGTACTTTTTAATATTATGATTAATGATATATTCTGAAATCTAGATGAATGCATTAAGTCAGCGCTTTATGCAGATGATGGAGCTAAATGGATGAGGGGAGGGAATGTCTTACATGTAGTAAAAAATATAAAGAGAGCAGTTAATAAAATAGAAAAATGGTCATATGAATGGGGATTCAAATTGTCAGTAAGTAAATCCTGTTATATGATTTTCAGTAATAAAAGAAATAATGATATAGGAGAAATAAAATTATATGAGCAACCTATAAAAAGAGTAGCAGAATTCAAATATTTAGGATTATGGTTAGATAGTTCATATACATGGAAAATGCATATTAAGCAGTTAGGAACAAAATGCAAAAAAGTAATAAACCTCATGAAAGCTGTGGCTGGGAATGATTGGGGGGCTGATAAGCAGTCATTATTGAATATATATAGGGCACCTATGAGATCAGCAATAGATTATGCATGTATGATATATGGAGCAGCAGCAAAATTATCGTTATAAATAGCAGATAAATTGCAATATAGGGCATTACGAATAGCTATTGGAGCAATTAAGACTACCCCCATTAACGCTCTTTTAGTAGAGGCTGGAGAAACTCCTTTAGAAATGAGACGGGTTAAAATATCACTTTCATATTGGATCGGAATTAAAAGCAGTAGTGAAGAAAACCCTAAAATGATAAACCATTTTTCAGGAGCTCGGAGACCCACCTACTGAGCAGGGGGTTGAGGCTGGTGGTGTGACTGCTGCCACCTGGCAGGAGTATGAGCTGCTTGATGCTGCACTTCAGGGGCAGCACAATATCAGTCCTCCCCTGGTTGTGGCCAGCAGCTCGTCTGCCACTGCTGGTGGGGGGGTCACGACCTCAGCCTCTACCCCTTCCCCAACAGCAGAAAGGACAGGGAGGCAGGCCAGGAAGAGAGGCAGTGAGGTCCTGCTTGACTTCTTAAAGGAGAAGCCTGAGAAGGATGAGGAGAGAGAGAGGGCAGCCTTGGCTGGGGAGGAAGCCAGAGAGAGGGAGGCTACTGAAATGGGCAATAAATATTTGGCACTTTTTAAAAAACTTGTTGAAAAGTTATAAATAAAATCTACAAATGTTTTACCTATCTAAGTGAGTTTCTTCAGAGTGAGGACACAAAGAATTGAGAGAAGAAAGAAGGAAAGAAAACTATAATAAGAGTATATAAAAATTATATATAAAAACATTTATTTTATGCAAATGTTTAATCTTTGGAACAGAATCAAGGTGTAACATATTCAACAAATTATTAACAGTTACTAACATGTGATTTAAAACAAATAATTAACTTTTATAAACACCTTATAAAAATAGACCACACCTACAAACATACAATTGAAAAATAGTTTGAATTGAAATTAATTTACTGATTATTCAATGTATTTTCACAGGTAGTGAAAAAAAAATGAAATGAACCGCATGAATGGATCATATAAAGCGGATTTCACGTGTGATCAAATGAACAGAGTAAAGGTACAGCCAAAATGATCTGATCTAATAAGATTTTAATTCAACCAATAACCATATATATTAACCATATTAAGAAAACGAGATATGTCGCTTTTAAAAATAGAAGAATGTGATAAGAGTTTAAAAAAATCTATTTAATTTTATTCGAATGTGATGTTTAAAAATATTTAGATTTCATAAAGCTGGAGATTCAAAGTTTTATTGATTTCAAGCACTCTCCCGACGCAGGGGATACAAATTCTGGCAGGGATAAGTCGTTTGGCACAACGACACCGGCCGCTGGGCTGATGTGCCTACAGGGCGGCCATCTTGGGTCAGACCACAGATCAGACAGAACCTTTCAGAATGAATAGGAGGCAGCTCAGATCTGATTTTAATCATATGTTCACAATCATTCACCTTTCAGTCAGATTACTCATATTTATTCAGAACCAAAGCAATTTAAACTGAAGTCAAACTGGATGAGAGTGCAGTTACATATTAATATAATAAACACAAAAGAATTATACACACACATCTCTCTCCTCTCTCTCTCTCTCTCTCTCTCTCCCATATATATATATATATATATATATATATATATATATATATATATATATATATATATATACATACATATATATATATATATATATATATATATATATATATATATATATATATATATATATATATATATATATATATATATGATATTTATTTTCATAGACTACTCATAATCCTTTTTATCATTAATCAGACCCAACAGGGTAGCTTCCTACTTCATGTACATTTACAAATCGCACTTTAAACTGTAGAAAAAAACATATACTCATCAGTGACAATCTGACAGTTTTTAAGAGTATGTGATGACAGCAGCCCTGATCTACATAGGAGCAAAACTATATACAAACAAGTGAGAGCAAAGGTGCCAATAACAGCATTTAAAAATTATATAATACAAACCGCAATGTGGAGGAAAAAAAATAAGCAAAAAAATGAATAATGCATCTTAGAATCAAAGAGATTACAAAATCATAGCAAAAAAAATACTCTCTTATTTTTTTCCCATAAGTCGTTTTTTTCCGCTTTTTTTTTTTCATTTTTTCACATAAGTCGTGTCTGCCCAGTACTTTAGGGCCATTTTGTTTTGTTATGTTTATATATATATATATATATATATATATATATATATATACGTGTGTGTTGTTGATGTGTTTTAGAGATCAGGGTGTTTGATGTACTTTTCTCTGCTTCCATCCCTGCTACCCATTAGCACATATTGTGTTTATGCCGGAAAACTGTAACTGTAAAGCATGAGGATTATCTATCATAAAATCTTAGTCATGGAAGGTAATTCCCCAGGATCTGGTTCCTAGTGTCATTTTATTTGCACACCCATAAGTGGAGTAAAAGTCTGGCTTCCTGGGACGGAGTTTGATTAGCCTGACGTAGTCATACTCAATTCTAGTCAGAATTTGAGTCTGATACTGCTCCATAGAGCTTTGATTATGGGGCGTCTTTCGAACGAACCAGGAAAAAAAATGCCTCTGCACTCAATTGGACAGACCGACAACCAATAAGAGCAACGGAGTGTGTGACGTATGTTAAGCGATGCATAGTTGTTGTCAACAGAACTCAACTGCACGCTGGAAAAGAAGTAGCCTAGAATAAGACAGGGTTTCCCGCAGCGCCTCGCCAACATTTCAATAAAAAAAAAAACCTAACTCGATATGCTTGCATGTTTATTTGACGGTAATACGCGTTTTTTGTTGTTGCTTTCGCGCGTGCATATAGTGAATGGCAGTGTCCGCGCAAAGCTTGTCTCTCCCCGCAAACCCCCCCCCCCCCCCTCCTCGCTCCGCCGGACGTAAGAAGATGAGCGCGAACGATTTTTGCCGGTGTTGCAAAAAGAATGTAAGGAAACAAGGAGTCATTCAACACACGAACCTCATTTTTCAGAAAAACAATAAAGGCGAATGCACATACCCTCTCCAGTGGCAGCCATCACAACCCTAGCGCGCTTTGGTGACGTGGTTGATTACATTACTGTTGATCATCTGTCCATCATCGTATAAAGCCCGCCCTGACAATTTGATTGGCCTGCCAGATATTGGGCGAGCATACTCACGCTACTATTGAGCAATGCCAGACTGAACTTCCCGACCAAAACGTGGGCGGGACTAAGTTCGGAATGGCACCCAGGCTAGAGTTTGATACTGTCAATACAAAATCAAAATTATTTTTTAAGTTAGACAATCGTTTCATTAAATCAATTGATCTTATGTAGCCCCTAAAGGGGTGACGTTTTTAGTCAGCTAATTTATCTGGAAATCGGTTGAGAATTCACCAGATTCAAAGTGTCTGAAAACATAAAGTACATTTTCCTGAATTGACGTGTGTTCTGTCTGACCGCAGCTGGGTCTGACTTAAGATGGCCGCTCTGTCGGCACGCCTCTTAAGCCGGGCATAGGCTGTACGAGTTTTTGCCCTTTTCGGGCTGAATCTTCAGTCGTGGATAATTTTTTGGATCGGGCCGAGTTTCAGCTTGATCGTGCGTCCTGCGTCGTGTCGTATACGGGGGGTACCGTCCACCTCCCGAACAGAAATGGGACGGTTTGTTGAAAATCAACCATGTTTGAAATTCAGTCAGCCCTCGTGTGTCATTGTGATCGATCGTGAGCACGTGCTGCTGTTGAAGCGGCGTTACAACCGTCTACTAGCTGATTTCCCCTGACCTCGCGCATTGCGCATGCACTAACAAGTAGATTCTTCTTCGTCTTCTCAAACAAAAATATAGGAGAGGAGAAAAGGATGACGGCGGTACGTGTGACATGGAGTCAAACTAAAGAGGAGCAACTCTTAGAATGTCCAAAGCAGCGCGTTTTGTTCTAATGAGCCTCATATATAACATGAGCATCGACACCTCCGCCTTTTTCTTCTTCTACTTTTGACATTTGACTTCCGGGTAGACGAGTCTGAGTAGCGCCATCTCTCTACGGGGCTGAGTCCGACGTGTGGTTTTTGAACGCACTGTGTTAGCAGTCAGGTCGCATCAGAGCGTTGGGCCGTACAGTTTGAGGACAGATATCATGAGCAGTGAACTTTTAAAACCTGCGGTTTCATCGTACAGTTTGAGCTGTATATGAATACCATGACTGAAATTATCGTACAGTGTACAGTGTATGCCCGGTGTTGAGAATTAAAAATATATCTTAGTTAGGGTTACTGAGGAAAGCAGAGCTGGGTCTGTCCTTTCCTGCTCCAGCGTAAGATAAACATGGAGTTTTATTGCCCCGAGGGGGTGGTCAGCAGGAGAGGGGGTCAGTCATCCTCCCTCTGAGCTTGCAGGAGGAGTTTTAAAGTTGATAAAAGGAATGTCTTGGTAAAACTTACTTCAGACAGACAGACTTATCCACCGGTGAGAACAACATCTTGTAATGGTATGTACTCTGTCTCCATATTTAATTTCTATGAATTAAATATGTATTTGAACCGTTCTACCTCTGATCAATGATTCCTTATTTTATTGTCAAATCTTAAACCGGGGTAAAAATGGGCCTTTAGTAGCGAAGCAGGATTAGGCCAATAATAAAAATATCACAATTTGGTCAGCCGTGACCCGGATTTTGACATTAAGATGGAGGAACATTTTGAATTTGGGCACGAAGAAGTAATCACTTGCAGCAAAACAGGGTCGACCCGAAAAAAAGTAAGGAGATTTTGATTCTCCTATTGGCTAAAGATTAGATGTAGGCTAAATCAAGTGTTGCTGTAAGTGAGACGCTTTCTTCTCAAAATATCAGAGGCTGAACGGTATAACTAGGTTTGAATGGAATTTATGTTGAAACCGAGAAATGATTGAATGGGATTTATGTGTTTGTTTACGTCAGAAAAACTTAGAATTGGATATTAACCTAAATGCCAAGAAGCCTTGAAATGGTGAGGCGAAAAATAAAATAAAACGAAATAAAAAAGATAAAAACATAGACAAAAAAAAGGGATATATTCTAGGATTGGCCAAACGACAACCAGACTGACAAACTGGTAATTTTATGGCTGAGGTGTGCGCTGCCTCTTGAGAACTAGGGACACTCAAAAAGTAGCAGGGAATAGGACGGCCGAGAATACGTAACATCTTTAAGTTGAGGCTAAGAGCAGCAAGACCTTAAGAGTGAGCTGTTATAGAAGATAAGAGATTAAAAAAAGGGGCCCCAGGAAAGCAATAGAAGTTTGTTTTCTAGTTTTCGAAAAACGGGGTTTTTCGAGAACACGACGATCAGACGAGGAGATTTTAACATAAGGAAACGTTTCGTCGAGTGGAAGGGTATTAAAAGGAGACCCTCTGCGTGCGCCAGGCTGTCTGTCTTAAATGTTATATTTGTTATGTCTTGTCTGATGTTTTGAATGTCTCGGTAATATGGGATCCATGGTTTTGAGAGAAGGAGAGATTGGTTGTACCCTGCAACTCAGCGGAGAGTGGGGGTGTGTGTGTGTCTTCATGAGGGTGTGAATTTCTCCGCGTGCATGGGCCTGAAGATAAGAGCAGTGACTGGGGTGCAGTTTAATTTTGTTAAGTAAAAGTGATAAGTAAAAATATGGGTGAAAATAAAAACTAAAGGGGAATTTGGAAATCATTGGAAAAGGGTTGATGCATTAATAATGTTTGTTGAAGTGCAGGAGAATTTCAATGCAGTAAAGCGTTTGAGGTATTGGCTGCAAGCTGTATGTGTGAGTTGCATTGGAGAGCATGAACTGCTGCGTCTTGGTGAGTTTTGGAGAAAACTTTTTATTTTGAACTGTAGTCTAAAAGTTAGAAAGTGGTTAGAAGTTTGGAAAAGTTGTTAAAAATTTGGCAGAACATTGAACATCTGTTTGAGGCATTATAAATTGGGAAAACACAAAAGGGAAAATGCTTTCTGTTAGAGTGTAATTTTAACTAGCATTATCTATTGCAAAATAGCGTTTTAAAATGCTTAATGAATATATATACTTTCAGACATGAAATATAATTTGCGATTAAATAGTGATTAAATGGTTTTCATTGTTTGATAGCCCTAGTTATAATAGATAAATAAATAAATATAATTCATCAGACTTAAATCTAGCTCATTAATAGGGAGCAGGAAATAGCCACCCTATAAACTTTTGCTCATTTGCAGGCCTGGAAAAACCACATTAAGCAGAACTAAACAGAGTTAAAAGTTGGGTTAAAGTGTACCTTAATTGTGTGTGCAAACAGATATTGCGGTTGATTTGATCGATTTTGTTAACACTGCATTTAGTCATGAGTCAGTTTTGAAGTGATCCTCAAATGAACCAGCTAAAATTGAGGAATTTATGACTAATGTTATTGGTTTGCATTGTTTTATTATAGATACTGATATTGCAGAGCGCCAAAACCTAGTAGAAATAGAAAATATTACGGGATCATCACAGGACGGTCCCCAAATTATTCATTATATGTAATCACATTTTCATGGTCCCACAAAATGCAGATGCCCTTGTTACACAGTAATTTAGAGGCCGAGGAATCTTTTATATTTGTTCATTTAGTAATGTGCACTTTCTGGTGAATGAACTTTTCAACATCAGTTGCTGGTGATTGTTTGTGGCCGGCAGAATTTGACTTAACAATTTACTAAACACAGGCGCATAGCTGTTTTAAAATGTACCTTTGGTGTTTTTTTTATATATTTTTTTTCCTTGATAGATGGAGTTACACAGCATTTTCTTTATACACTTTAGCAGAAGGTTCCTGAGTTTGACTGGGACTCTTGATATCTTCTGAAAAAAATCAGTAGGATGGATCTAACACACAGGTGTGGATCCTAAATAAATCAGTCCAATTTAGGGGAATTATTTAGAGTAATAGTGTTTAAAAAAATGTGCCCTCTTCAATATCTCAGCTGATGAATTTCAATCTTGATACGCTCGCTCAGACAATATTTGATACACCATTTGCCTGTGACTCAAAGGAAGGGTGATACACAATGCTTGAGTTTGTTAATTACTAAAAGTTGGTAAAATTACAGTTATTGGAAAACAATATAGGAAGGAGTGACAGTAAGCAGCTGATTCCATTGAGAACTGTCTCTATTTTAATTTAAGGTGGGGGAGCTCCCTCCCCCCTGTTTTTCCTTTTTCTATCTTAATTTTGTTACAGGTCTGTTCGTTCTGGAGTATGGACACGTCTGACATGAGACGCAGATCGGTGCCGATTTGGGGTTGGAAGAATGAAACTGAGCATTTACAGCCGATATGTGTGTCGTGGGGCACCCATCACATCTGGGACAGTTGCTTACGCTGGACACTGGGCCAAGGACTGTTTCACATCACTAAATCCTGGCAAGAAGTCCCAATACCACCTCACCTTCAAGAAGGTCAGTGCCCCATCTAGGGGATAACGCTCCCATGAACAATGTTTCCTCACCCTGGAACAATGGCCAACGCCTATGAACAGCACAGATCCTAAGCTGTCAAGGGAAAATGACTGTCTGCATACACTGGAGTTGAATGTCTCATCCAGTTTCTGAGTCGTGGACCAGAACTTTGTCACTGAGGTGCATCGACAGCGAATCACTGCAACACGTGGGGGACGAAATGTGGAGTTCCACACATGGAAGCTGTGAGTGCGAAGTCTAAACTCCAATCTCTTTTCTGCCTGATCTGCTGTACATGTCAGTCCAGTCCATCTCAAGGACCACAGACTGATAACAGACTTTTTGTTAAGGTAATTCAGACTTCTATTTCTACCAATATTCTTTTGACCAAATTTAATGGAATGTGATTTCTAATATTTTTTCTGTGTCTCCAACTCTTGAGCTTCCAGTTAAATGGATTGGTGTAGGTAATAACTTCTTAAGGCAGCCGATTGGGCAGATACGAACACTACAGGTTTGCGGTTTTGAAACATATACTACTGTCTCTTAAAATTTTTTACTATATAACTGATATGTTCCTTTTAAACATGAGTTTTAATTCTATTATGTCCAGGACCGTATTGCTCATAATTGAAAGCAGAAGGTGTATTTTACCATCACAATTATTAGCAGAAAATCCACTGGTGTGGGGATATTTTTCACATTTAGGGTTCTGTGATGCTGCATGCTCACAGCTGCATGCCATAAATTTACAGACTGGAAGTTCTTATCAGCTTCTATGACGCAGGGGGCCTCTCACTAGCAGGCAAAGGGGTGATTTGGGTGAGACGTCTTGTTTCCTATTCATTGCAGAGATACACTTTTTAGGTTAAACGGATCTGTTAGGCTATTTCTTGATAACTCATAAGTATTGAGATTTTTCTATTGTACAATATAACTGTTGCATGCTAAAACTTATCAGATTTTCACCAGACTTTGCCATTACCAGTTGTTTTATTCAGGTAAAACCCAATATTTTATCAGTGTGTAAGTACCTTGGAACACTCAGCATTTTCATACCATCAACTTGCTGTGAGCACATTAGAATAATCATTATTTCAATGGGTACACTGATCTCTTTGGAGGACTTCTTGTAGATCTGTGGGATTATGAAATTGCATTAAGTTTTGATCTGAATCCGGGATATAGGGCAGTGTTTTTCATACTTCAATTCAGTTAATTATTTGCAGTTAATTGATTCCCTGTGGTGACTAATACTATTCTTTGTTAATGTTTTGTAACAAAATTAATTTTGTTCCAAGCAGAGGGATATGACATAAACATTTATATGATAACACTATATCGTAAAGTTATATAGATCTTAAACTTTATATCAACCCTTGGCACAAGTAATTTAAGGGAAGGATTCTTGTGCAGGACCCCACGGAGGTATGTAACTGCGTTGTAAATCAGATAACGGTGGTTTAAACAAAAAGAAAACCCCCACAAAAGACCTTACCCATGGCTCTCTGGAATGTTTGTTAAGTGACTCCCAAAACAGAACCACACATTACATTTAATTAGCGGAGTGTCAGACACCACGAATCTGCTACAGATAGATTATATGAGGGGGTTCTTGGAAAAAGGTTTACACAGTTTAAGCAGGCCAAAAAAGTGAATGTTAAATTAAACAGAAAAACTACATAAACTACAAAAAACTGGATAAAACAGAGATAAACAGAGGGTAACTTAATGCATATTTAGTTTACTTTAAAATCATTGGTTTGTCAGGTAGGTTTGTTAAGGATTCAAAGCCACGTATATCTGTTGCAGTAAACTGGATCAGGATTTGTAACAACTGGATAAAACAAAATGAGGGTTTGCTTTTCCTCTCAGATTAAAAATAGGAACTTTTTTACAGCATAGACATCTGAGTAAATGGTACAGAAGTGAGGTGTGGTGACTGCTGAAAGGTTTTGTGTGGAGTGACTGCTGAATGGTAATCTTTAATCTTTAATCCAGAGAACATTCTGACATTCTTACAGGAAAATGTACTTTGATTTCAAATTAAATTAACTAATTTTGGATTCCACAGACATGGCGATTCCCACCGGAGGTATAAAGTTTTTGTGCAGGCATTCTTTTGCAGGACAATCAGAGGCCCAGCGTCAGGAAAGAGGAATTGCAATAAAATGTCTCATTAACTATTGCATTTCTAAAATAGGTTTCTCATAGGCTGGAGGGGAAACAACAAGAAGGTTGGTTCAGATTAATGGGGAGAATTCTAAACACAATTGACTATAATTCTGTGCACAGACTACATTGAAATTGGGGTGAAAAAGATGTGAAGTGTTTTCTTGTGGGAGTGTTCAGTTAATTTCATTACAGGATATGATTCCATATGACTGAAAGGAGCTTTTCGGGACCGAAGTCAACCTCCGGAATTACAGGTAGCACACAACATTTGATATCTAACCGATTGTCGTGTAAGTTTCAGGTTGTATTGGAGACATTAAATTAGGAGAAACGGGAGGGGAAGTCCACTCACCCCCGACTTCGACGGAGTGCACGCTAAGGTTATCGACAAGCAGATGTGGTGGGCCAGAGGTCAGGGGCCCATCTGATTCCAGAGCCGTGTGTACCAGCCAAACAGAAGTTCCAGGGAGACATCACCGGAACAACTTATCTCGCAGAGCCACCCACGGAAGGGGCAGCTGGAATTTTATTTTGTTTTTGTTTTTTTATTTTTAATAAAGATTAACATACAGTTCTGTGGAGACCGCGGTTGGAACACTGACTCTTTAAACCATCTTCTTTAAAGGCGAGAAGAAGACATCTTCGAGACGCAAGACATCATGACAACAATTGAATGCATTGTGTAAAAAAGAAAAAAGAAAATGAGAGTTTTGTAACCACTGCATATGTCTTATAAGTTCCATATTCATAAGGTGTTCAATATTAGTATCGTTAGAATCTTGGTTTTGCATTGCATGAAAATCTGTTTTTTATTCTGTGGTTTGATCTGAGTGTAGTGCTTTCATGGGTTATCTTTATTTCTAAGAAGCAATTTGTTAATCTAGGTTAGGACTCTTAAAGTCATATTTAGATCATATAATAGTTTCTGGTAGTTGCACATTTATCTTAGCCTTGCACCTCTCGGATAAAGGTGCTTACTTTTCTTAATTCTAGTAGGTTAGAGATTCAGATAGGTTTAGTAGCTTTTTAGCTTATACTTGGGTTATTTTACATTTAAGGGGAACATTTGAACTTCATTTGATTTCATAAGTCGCCAACAGAGGGGACAGTGGGTTACAATATTACATCTTACTATTTACATTTTGTTTAAGGGTTTCAAGACATAGACTTAGTTTAGCCTAGTTATTGGTTTGATCTTTGAGGGATCAAAACAGAGGGGTTGTTGAGAATTAAAAATATATCTTAGTTAGGGTTACTGAGGAAAGCAGAGCTGGGTCTGTCCTTTCCTGCTCCAGCGTAAGATAAACATGGAGTTTTATTGCCCTGAGGGGGTGGTCAGCAGGAGAGGGGGTCAGTCATCCTCCCACTGAGCCATGTAGGAGGAGTTTAAAGTTGATAAAAGGAATGTCTTGGTAAAACTTACTTCAGACAGACAGACAGACTTATCCACTGCGGTGAGAACAACATCTTGTAATGGTATGTACTCTGTCTCCATATTTAATTTCTATGAATTAAATATGTATTTGAACCGTTCTACCTCTGATCAATGATTCCTTATTTTATTGTCAAATCTTAAACCGGGGTAAAAATGGGCCTTTAGTAGCGAAGCAGGATTAGGCCAATAATAAAAATATCACACCGGCTTTACCCATCTTTTACCTCAAAGGTCAAAACCAATGAGTCAAAGATTACATCATCTCCTCCTTTCTGACTTTCAGTTTCCCTCTTTTCTGACAGTAGGAAAAAACATGAACACTCACACTAAGCCACTGTTCACCGTAAAATACATCCAACCTAAGTCACAGAATGTGTTTTTAAGTCACTTTGTATTGTAAAATCTGTCTTTTTTTAATTTGTGCTGAAGTGTTCAACTGAACATGAAAGATTAAACAGCAGTAGGTGGTGATCCTTCATTGCTGGTTTAACAAAGGCTACTGTTAAAACAATAAAAATGACAATAATGCTGTTCTAGGCGGTATTTTGTGCAAATAAACGGAGCTGAAACGTCCCGTCTGATGAACACTGAGATGTAAAACCTGTACGACTCACTAAATGTTAAATAAATATTAGAGAACTGCTAAAACATAGTATGAGGTTTTCCTCAATGTCACTGCTAGTAGCAGCCATCGTGAATGCTAAAGTCAGCTACCATCCTGTTACACCGACTTTCACACTCGTAAACTGACTTTAAGGTTCGTCCCAGTAACATTTTCTGACTCAGAGGTCGATAACTTCGACTACCGAGGACAAACGGGACGCACCGCTTGTTTTCATCAAACTCCTCCTTCTTCCGTATCTGACAGCGAGGTCAGTTATCGGGGTGTGACAACTGTAAAGATTTTCTTTGTTAGAGGTAGAACAAACAGCTAATCTAATTAGGTTCAGAGTGGCGAATTAAACTGTTGAGTTAAAATCCTATTATTGATTTAAGGTAAATACATGAAACTTTGGGACAGTAGAAACCAGGAAATGAACCATTTAGCGACGACCTCGCTGCTGTTCCTACTGACTTCCTTGTTCATCTCGTCTGCCTCTGCAGGTGAAGTATCGCTGGAAAAATGTTGGGTTCTAAGAGATAGTTTGATTGTTGATGGAAACCATCTATGTTCTCATCAATGGTCTTTGTCGCTGGCTGCTAATGGCGTCATTGTAGCTAAATGCGTCGGTCACGATGAGAGAAGAAAGAGGAAGAGATAAAACTGATGAAGACCAGGAATTTGATCCATCTGAAGAAACCACAGATCTAGACTGCTTTTGATGAATGTCTTTATAAAAGTTTGTTTGTCATTAAATGGCAGTTTTGTGTACTTGACTGTCTTTGTATGTGCAAGTGCATTCTGGGATTTGTAGTCCTGTCTGTAGTCGTACAGTATTGGTAAACATTTAAGACCTGAATGTTGTGGTGCTCTGGCCTTCAGACTGATGGGAGGTCTTTAAAGTATCAATCATGTAACAGGCAGCAGATTCTTCTTCCATCAGGTTTGTTTGGTTAATAACCAACAGTTTAATAAATGACCTCTGACCTCTCTGCTCTGTTTCTCTCCTACAGATCCAACAAACATCACAGCAGAACCAGGGGTCCGTTCTTTGTACGTTGCTTAAAACATCCGAGATCAAATGAGACATCCAAGATGATTTCATCCGGCTAATCATGATCCGGCTAGTTAGGTTCTTCGAACACACCTGTTGTTTATGATTAGTATGGCTGGATTGAGTTATCTGAGATAACTGTGCGTTCATGCGTTTGTTTAAAAGGGGAAATGTATCGATAGTAGAAACATTGATCAGCAGCGCTGCTATTGGCTGTTCAGCATGGCCAAAGAACACCCACAGTTTTTCTCCCAAGCAGAACACAAGCTTTTAATGGAAGGTTATGCTGAATTTGAGTCATTAATTAAAATGACAGGTAACACCTCAAAGTCTGCTAAAGCCAGGAGAGAGGGCTGGCAAAAAGTAGCAGACAAATTAATGCGTAAATACTGTCCATGTTAGATGTTTCTTTCACTTTCTACAGTATGTATTTTTGCATTTTAATAATTTCATATTTACTTTGTTCTTTTATATCAGAGCCTCCACAGGACCCACTAGAACATGGGGACAAGTAAAAGTGAAGTACAAGAATATTCTACAAAATGATAGCCTTTAATTATTATACTTTATTTTAAAAAGCCACTTCTTCCTCTTTTTTAAAAGTCACTGTTAAATGATGTGTTTGTCTGTTTATAACAGCCACCAAGAAAAAGGCTGAAAAAAAACAGGTTATTTTTAGTTTTGTTGCATGAGGCATGTTCCACCCTTTCTTTTCCTTTCACAAAGTGACACAGGGTGCCATCCGTTCCCTATATAAACGGCTTCTTTAACAACAACAAAAATAGTATTTTGACCTGAAAAAACACAAATTAGGAGGAGAAATTGAACTCCACAACTTGAAAAAGAGAAAAAACTGCACTAGAGATCGAGTTGCTTCAAAAGGACCTTCAGAGTAAGTTCTAATACACCACATGACAGTAGTATTGCTGACTTTACATAACTATCTCTTATTGCAGGCAAAAGATGACTTGCTGGCTTTTCTTTATAATTTTTTTTATTTAAATAAAATGACAGGAACTAAGCATTATTTGTTTCGTCTTTTATTAAACATTAAAAAATGGTGTTCCACAATTCTGTCCCGTCCTCTGCCACTAGGTGGTCCAAGTGCACTGGCTGCACAGACTTCCCTATCTCCTCCGCTTATAAAGCTGCGATCTAATCCTGTTTACATGAAATAAGCCTGGTCGCCAGCAGGTTTAAGTTTGCGCACATGTTGCTATGACAGCAGGTCCAGGATGAGTTTCGAAGAACTAAACGATCCAAGATCATGCCAAATCGTCAACAATCAAATCCAGCTAACTGAGTTAGCGACGTACGAAGAACGGACCCCTGGACAGAACGCGATTCTGCCCTGTAGAGCTCCTCACAGTAAACCTGTTATTGCTGTAGAGTGGAGCAGAACTGATCCGGAGTCAGAATATGTTCTTCTCTACAGAAATGACCAGTTTCATCTAGAAAACCAGCATCCATCCTTTAAGAACCGGGTGGGTCTGCAGCAGAAACAGATTAAAACAGGAGCTCTGTAAATAACGTGCTCATTACCTATTTTAACTATAAGAAACCGAAAATGTTGTTAGCCTACATGAACTGAATGATTCAGTGAACACATTTTTAACAAAAGATCTTAATTTACAGAATCTAGTGATTCAGTACACTCAAAGGAACCACCCATCAACTCCCATCAATATTTTGTACACGAAACCGATACCCTGTGATGGACTGTCCAGGGTGTACCCTGCCTCTCGCCCATTGACAGCTAGAGATAGACACCAGCACCCCTCATTACCCCAACAGGGGATACGTGTGTCAGAAAATGGATAGATGGATGGATTCATGGTGAATCACACTCCATACCAGTTGGTGGTGAAAATGCACACCCCAAACATTTTCGCTAACCACCAAGAAGAAGAAGAGCTCGCCATACGCCTGTCTTAGCTACTTCCGCCTTCTTCTGTAACTTAGTCGCAGCGACTGTAGTGATCCTGCTGTCTGAAAAATTTATATGTAGTTTATCAGCGAGACGACAAATAGCCGATCTAATAAGATTTAGAGTTTTGAATCAGACTTTGTGGGTTTTTGCTTTCAAATCAAAATATTAATTCAAGATAATTACATCAAATTGTCGGACGGTAAAACCCGGAAATGTATCACTTTGTCTCTCTGCTGTTGGAGCTGATTTGGATCTCCTTCATTTCATCTTCCTCTGCAGGCGAAGAATCACTGGAAAAACGTTAGTTACTTAAAGATTTTGATCTGAGATACGAATATTGCTACTTTGTTTGTGGAAGCCGTCTACGTTCGCATCCATAGTCTTTGTCGTTGGTCGCTGTTTTTTAAGACTGACTGTCAGATCCAACATGGCAGCTTCCTCGCATCAACAGCTAGCTGTGATAAAACATGTTTATTTTCCAAGACACAGTTGTAAGACTGCGTCTAAAATCAGTGTTACATGTAGCAGCTACAACTCTGAACTGTACATTTGCATGTGGGAAGTCCAGCTTTAAAGTATATTTGTAAGAGGTGATATTGGAATCCTGACCTTAAGTGTTTTTGCTTTTATTTTGGAATCCTGACTTCTCCAGCTATGTTAACTAGAAGGCTTTTTACTCTTGTTTATCATATTCCAAGCTCCTAGTTTTGATTTCCAATGGTTATTGAATGCAACAGGGCTGTCTTTGTATGTGCAAGTGCATTCTGGGATTTGTAGTCCTGTCTGTAGACCCACAGTATTGGTAAAACACATGCATGTTGTGGTCCTTGGCCTTCAGACTGACGAAATGTCTTTAAAGTATCAATTATTTAATGTAACAGGCAGCAGCTTCTTCTTCCATCAGGTTTACTTGGTTAATAACCAACAGTTTAATAAATGACCTCTGACCTCTCTGCTCTGCTTCTCTCCTACAGACCCAACAAACATCACAGTAGAACCTGGACAGAACGTCATTCTGCCATGTAGAACTCCTGACAGTAAACCTGTTATTGCTGTAGAGTGGAGCAGAACTGATCTGGGGTCAGAATATGTTCTTCTCTACAGAAATGACCGGATCAATCTAGAACACCAGCATCCATCCTTTAAGAACCGGGTGGATCTGCAGGAGGGACAGATTAAGGCAGGAGACGTGTCTCTGGTTCTGAAGAACGTCTCCACTGATGACAGAGGAACATATGAGTGTCGAGTCATCCAGACAGAAACAAACAGCAGGAGGCAGACGGTTCTCTACATAAACCTGGATGTAGTTCCTCCTCCAGGTGAGTTGTTGTCTTTTAGTCTCTGGCTCAGAGTTTCCAGCAGCTGCCTGGTTGTTGATGTCAGAGTAAAACATCCAGAGGGTCCAGAAACTAGTTTATCTGAGGGCTCAGAGTATTTTAACCCTGTGTTCGAAAAGCCAGAATTTTCCACTCTAGAAAGAGAGCTAAGTTCGAATGTAAAAATATCACCATGGTAACAGATTCTGGAAAGGAACAATCAGTCTAACATTCCCTTTATGTGGTAGAGTAGTCGTCTTGTAATTGGGATGTTGTGGGTTGGATTCCAGCTGCCCCATGTCACAGGTCAATGTGCCCCTGGGCAAGGCATTTAACTCTTTGCCTACTGATCTGTATGGGTCTGTGTGGGTTATCATGTGACTAGGTGAATGTGGCTATAGCGTGAACTGCTTTGGTCAGTATGACCAGAGAAGCAGCCTATAGATTTAGTCCAGGGATTCCCATGAGGAATAATTTTGTAATAATTTTCATTGTGATTGAGACAGGTGCAGTTCATTTTAAAGAGTCGGTTTTTAGCACGTATTCAGACAGAAACAGGGAAACCGGCGGTGGGGCTGCCGGGAGCTGAGGAGTGTTGCCATGGGCGTGTTTACTTGCTGAACATAAGGTAACTTTTTATTTCTCTGATTAATAACAGCTTTATGGAGTGCTCTGCTATAGTTACTCCGTGGCACTCTACCAAAGTCTCTCTCTCTTGTCATCGGACACAAATCAAACTTTGCGTTTCTATTTTGCGGCGTAAAAAGAGAGTCAGACTCAGATTTAGAAGCTGGTACATGAAATAAACAAAGTGAGAACACGCACACAGGTAGATCATCCGAGTTTAGTCCTAAATCCACCTGGATGGTTTCTGCTTCAGAGACCTTTCAGGTTGTGGAGGTGTGGCCGATCTGAGCGTCTCTTTCTCTCTGGATTCATGCTGAGCCACTGATGCACCTGAAAATCCTAACGACTCTGTTGAGGATGTTGTGTCTAACTTTATTGCAATTTAATTAAAATTATGTTCTAATTTTATTTCCATAACCTTTGTTATGATGGTTGAGTTGTAACTGCAACTGCATTCTTATTTTTTCTTTTGAAGATTGGGGCTGTGTAAACCCAGTTGGGTCACAAAAGGGGGTGCACGGCTAAAAAAGTTTGGGAACAGCTCATTTATTTAATATAACATAATAAAGGAGATTTTGATGTAATATCCGACTCGGAAGGAGCATCTTCTGACCAGGGGTCATAGAGTAAAGTTGTGACACAAAACATTTAGATGTCTAAAAAGGTGCATAGACACGGAAAAGTTAGAGCAGCTTCACATGTATCTAGGGCTGCCCTGTCGTTGTTCATAAATACATATGCACATCAGTATAAAGACCCATAAGACACCATCACATACCAAATAACCATGGTAACAGATCTGTCAGTCAGAACAATGACAGCGTTGGTACTGCTGGAAGACTGATCCAGGAACAATGTGTTGGGAGAGTTTCTACACACCACTAGTCAGCCATCTACACTTTAAACAGAATAATTATAATCATGATACTATAAAATAATCTGGAGATGAACAGGATGTGAGCTCAGTCATATCTTACATTTGAAGATGGGCTCCTGGCTACAGTTTAGGGAATGTCTATCTGAACAACATGGATTAGGTCATCCCAGGAGGAAGGCATGGGATGTCTTCAGTATGCTAACAACCAAACCTTCTGGTCAGCTCCTTCTGAAAAGCTCTGGTTTTCATCATCATGTTGCAGCAGGTCAGCAGAATCTCTGACATTAAATCCCTCCAGGATTCTTCCATTGATGATGTGGGGGCCTCTGGCCATGTTACATTATGATGAGTTCCTGGCTGGCAGCCTGTGGTTCTAAATGATGCGTGGACTCAATGAGTCTCTGCCAGGAAGTCCACTAGGTTCAGAAGGGACTGAACCTAGTGGACACACAGAAAACTGCTGCTGAGGAGTGATTGGCCAAGAAGTACTGTGCCGTAAATGGGGCTGCGTTACTCTTGTACTGCAGGAATCATTGAATGTTTCATTCACAGTGTTGTAATAAATAACCTCTGACTTCTCTGCTCTGTTTTTCTCCTGCAGATCAGAGAAACATGACAGCAGAACTTGGACAGAACGTCACTCTGCCATGTAGAGCTCTTGACAGTAAACCTATTATTGTTGTAGAGTGGGACAGAACTGATCTGGGGGTAGAATATGTTATTCTCTTTAGAAATGACCAGTTTGATCTAGAAAACCAGCATCCATCCTTTAAGAACCGGGTGGATCTGCAGGAGGGACAGATTAAGGATGGAGACGTGTCCCTGACTGTGAAGAACGTGGTGACTGATGACAGAGGAACATATGAGTGTCGAGTCTCCCAGTCGGAAACAAACAGCAGGAGAGAGACGGTTATCTACATAAAACTGGATGTAGTTCCTCCTCCAGGTGAGTTGTTGCCTTTTAGTCTCTGATTCAGAGTTTCCAGCAGCTGCCTGGTTGTTGATTTCAACAGAGTGAAACATCACATTTGATAAACCTACCAGTCTCTGTCCCCTGAAGCAGCTAGATGTCATGACTTTCCAACATTAAAGATAGTCAGTGATTTTTCCAGAAGTTTCCTCAAGTCCCTTTTTGATTAACTTTACCAGTGCAAGATTGTCTTACCTGCTCTACCTGCTCCTCAGGGGGATCACATGAAAAAAATCTCCCAAATCCACTCTGGTCTTATTTCTTTCTATTAAGGCTTTCCTCTTCTTCTCATAAAAATGAACGTGGTTCACTTTTTGTGACTCTCAGCCATGTTCAAAGTCTATGGTGAGAGCAGTGGAGCTACAACAAACAGCTAACCGCTAAGCTAACTGCAAGGCTAACGGGATACATGAACACTAGAAGTGTCCATGCGCAGCCAGCAAGCGGAAACTAACAAGGAACAAGCACGCAGAATGCTGTTAAATCATTGGGTCAGAATGATAGTCATGTGGGACAACCAATAAATAAGGTGCTTCCCCCTGAACTTAGGAGACAGGGGGGTGGCTCATTGCATGGGGTAGTCTTGACGTAACTGTATCACTCCACCCCTGGGGAAGTGTACCCCAGAATGCTCTAACCCCCGACAAAGACTTTTTAATGGCGTTGGTGGTGAAGCTCACAGCGTTGAAAGGCATTTTTGTCTTATCTACTAAAATTAAGGCAAAAAAAATGGGGGGGGGGGGGGGGGGGGGAGGGGCGCAAGAAATATTCCAAATGAGTTGTGAATCATGTCAATGAAGTTGTCAAGGAAATGACAGACAAATCGATGTTAATGTGTAAGTTAAGCAAAACTTATTCCCAACTTAAAATATATATTATAGAAACTTAAAATAGTTACTGCAGACTGCAGTGGATGTTTTCATGCTATCTAGCTGTTGATGGCAAGAATCTACAGTCAAATTCTGTATTAGGAATGCAAATTTTACTTTACATATTAAACACAAACAGGGGCCAAAAACAAAGCAACTGGACTTGTTTTCCGTAGTTGAAGACGTTTCGCTTCCTCTCCCGGAAGCTTTCTCAATTCAAAAAGTCTGGAGTAATGATGAGTAACAAGCTTTATACCATACCAAACAAAGGCGAGAGTTAACTCTCACCCTCATTCAGGTGATTAAAACATTGTTCCTTTAAGCCAAGCCAATAACACTCTAACGACTCCTCGTTACAGAGGAGTGGACCAGTTTCGGTCCATTCCGCTGGCTTAATGGTTTTTTACGACCGCCCATTACTAAGGGGTGGTCCTGTTTCGGTTGAATTTGCATGTTATCTAAGCCATTACAGGCCTTTGTTTGGTATGGTATAAAGCTTGTTACTCATCATTACTCCAGACTTTTTGAATTGAGAAAGCTTCCAGGAGAGGAAGCGAAACGTCTTCAACTACGGAAAACAAGTCCAGTTGCTTTGTTTTTTACCTTTTTTTGGAATGACCATGACCTGGATGACTGAGAATCTTCACCAGCACAAACAGGGGCCGTTTCACTTTGGGACAAATTGCACGATTGCTGCTTGGTCAGTTACAGAAGAGCCACCAAGATTGATTGATAGAAGGCGTCACGTCAGTTCTAACATTGTACGTTAGATTCTCCAGCACAGTTTAGGATATTTCCATGTACTTGAACAACATGGCAGAAATCGTGCCAGGGACAGGCTTGGACAGCTTGGGATGTTAACTACCTGACCTGTCAATCAGTTCCCTCTGAAAAGCTCCAGTTGCAGAGACTGAAACGCCACTGGAGACACACGGTTCCTCCTGGTTT
Source organism: Fundulus heteroclitus (assembly GCF_011125445.2). NCBI lineage: Eukaryota > Metazoa > Chordata > Actinopteri > Cyprinodontiformes > Fundulidae > Fundulus > Fundulus heteroclitus. The sequence continues at coordinate 342,955 of NW_023396570.1, forward strand.
CCCTCTGTAATGCTGGAACTAGTTCAACATTTACTGCTCTGGACTATCTAAACCGGATAACGACCCACCCAGCATTATAAACCAGCAGGTCAGCAGGATGCGATTTCTTTCAGCAGCGTTAACACTGCCACATTTTGATAGATAAAGTTTGCGTGGCTGTCACAGTGCTGTTTCCCCAGTAGCAGTGGGTTTTCCTCCTGTGATTATGGTGGAAACATTTTTGTAAATGAAAAGACCACGTAATATTTTAACAAAGCGTCACATTTACATCCTCTCATATTCAGAAATGGGAGTCAGAATAACTCAAATCAACCTGATCCATGTCTAAGTCTGCAGTAGAGGCTGACATTGTTTCAGGAACTCTGCAAGTCACAGGATTCGGGATCGGTGTCAGCATTAGTAAAGATCATGTGATTAGGACGGTACAGGATTAAATATTAATGGGAGTAAACAAATAGAAGGCAAAATAAACTAGGATTAATGCCAAAAAAAATAAAATAGAAAATAAAAAATCTAGGATTGACGCCGCTATTTTTTTCCGTGTTTTTCCAAGAAACTTAAACTATAATGTGAGTCAAAAGAACTACACCACCCAAAAACCAAAAGTGCTTCTGATATATGTTTTCCACCCGTGTTAAAAAAAAAAAACAGCAATATTGGGACCAACCGTTGGTGGTGAACTCAACCTGGAAAAGTTGGATTTGCAATGCAAAGTGAGACATAAGGTATTAAACTCAATTGACACAGTCACAGATGGTCGAATGTCACGATGTTAACACCCAGTATGCTGTTTGTTTCCTGGACTCTTATCCAAGAATGTGTTTAATGTTTGATTAATGTACGGTTCTGATAGTAAACCCTAGTTTGTGGATATTTTCTTACAAATGGACAAATACTAAAATGCTTGTATCATTTTCAACTTTTTCTTTTACAAAAGTTTTTTATACATTGAGGTACATCATCTAAATTGTGAATTTGTGTTTATGCTGTCAGGATTTCTGTTAAATATTCTCGGGTCCGCTGGTCAGCAGGTGGAGCCTCTGATCAGAGACGTTGTGTTCTGAGGAAGTCTGATCAGAGCGTGGACAGTCGGATGCATCCGGTGTGTTTTTTGGTTTTAGCGATGTTGGGCCCAGCCATCAGAGAATAAGGAACTGAGCCAGATTACAGAGAACAAAGGAACGGGTGAATAACTCCCAGAATGCACTGCATTTCATTCCTGGGTGTGAGATAAACTCAGTGGCTGAGGATGATGTCATATAACTGGGAAATAATTAGAGACAATAACTCTCCTTTTATTCAAAGCGATGAAGGAAATCACGCATGAATGTCTTGAGTACCTTAAGGTACCTTTATATTTGTACCTTGGAGAAGGAATGATGCAATCTATTTATCTCAGAACTAAAATCTGCAAGTGACACCATCTTCATGTTGACTGAGGTGAAATAAGTTCTGTGTGTTTTATGCACCTGATAACTTTAAACTGAGGTTAGCTGAGTGAATCTGACAGTCTGACTCTCTGCAGGATGAGGATCTAAGGTCAGGTTCTCCTGGAAGAGACCAGTGTCTCTAATTATGCTGATGAAGCGGTTCTCTGCCTCACTGTCTGAAGAAAGGGACCAGTGCTGGGGACATTACTGCCTTTAGAAGAAATGCTGTTTGTTCATTGTTTATCCGTCCTGTTTTTTCTGTTGCTTTTTTTGACCGTGAGTGTTTATTAATAGTTGTCAGTGCTGAATAAATTTTTTTAAAGCTCTGCCAACAAATAAATGTATACCTGGCAGTAACATCACATCCACTAGGTCAGAAAATAACTTCTCTGAGGGTAAATCCACACAAAAATCAACCAAAGTCTGTGAAAGTGAAACCATGTGGTAGAGCAGTTCAGTTCAGACAGAGAAACCCCGTTTGTAGAGGAAAAGCCTGTTGCCATGGTGATATACTCAGAGTTTAACTTTTCTCTCTGTTTTTAAAAAGCAAATCTAGAATTTCTCCAAACTTTTCCCACCATCACTTTTCTAGAAAGCTCCTCTGGTCAGAGATTTACTGATGATGAGACTCTGTAGGAAGCAGCTGGTCTTAGTGCAGCTTTCAGAGAGCAGAGGATGTTCTTCAGTCCCCTCTGACCTCACTGATGAGATTTCACTCTGGTTCTGTTCTACAGGGGAGCCTGATGACGGCAAAGAACATGGATCTGTTGGATGGAGGGTTGGACTGGGGATTGGAGTGTTGTGCTGTCTGTTGGTAGCTGCCATAGTTTTTGCTATTTATTTTAAATGTAAAAAGAAATCAAATTCAAACCGACCTCCTGAACAAACAGCTGAAGCTTCAATGCCTCTAAACTCATCAGCTTAGTTCAGTCCAGTTTGAAAGTGAAGTTCTGCAGAACCACAGCAACAAACCTTCCTAAACGACACTCTGCTGATGATGAGACACATTTCAGAGCCTTACTGAGGACATCCTCCTGATGAGGACCATTCTCCTCCTCCTCCTCCTCATCAGCAACCTGCAGCAGCAAACCTGAACTCTGCCATCAAGCGTTCCTGTCCTCCAGCAGAACCTCAGCCTGGTCCAGATCTGCTCTAAAAGCCGTTCCAGGCTGGACTTGTTGCCTCGTTATTCTGTAAAGCTTTAGACTGAATGTCAGGATCCTGTTACAGTATTGTTACTTTTAGAAGTTTCTGTATTTAAACCTTCAAATGTGTCCTGATTTCATCTTCATCATCACTGAACACATCTGCCTGATGGGTGCGATGCCTTATTTCACTCTGCAGAACCGCTGCGGCTCACTGTGCAGCTCTAGTTGCCTTCAGCAGCAGCTAACTGGTTATTATCTGACTTCATGCTGAGGAGAACTTCAGGTCTCAGGACCGACCCGCTGGTTCCTCTGGTTCTCCTGGTAATGGATCAAATGGCTGCTTTATGCACTGCTGAATGTTTTAACAGAAACGTCTCATTCAGGTTGTTAAATGTTACGCTTTCCTTAAAATTGATTCTTCAATTGTTATTTATGAACCATTTCTGATGTCTATAATTTCCAAATGGCCGTTAAATAAATAGTGACACATTCTACAGTGTGGAGACAGTGCTCAGTGCACAGTAAAAATAATCTTTATCTTTATCAATTTATCAACTGTGAAATATTTACTCTGGTTTTACTTTTTACTCTCAGCGCTTCTTTAGAACCATCTTTAGGTTTATCTGCAGGTAAATGTTTCCTGAGCTTTTTCTGTAAGTTTCTTTTTCTTCTTAACTTTTCAGGTTTTTGATTTATGTTTTCTAACCATAATCATGTCTTCAACTCCAACTTGTTAGAAAATGAGAAACCTTGAAGTTGTTTCAGGTTTCTGAGCCTTCATCAGCTGTTTGTATGACGCTACTTTCATTTCCTAATGATAAATCAAACATTGTTCCTGTTAAGACCTTCCCTGCCTGGGGCCCCTGAAGCTTAAGGCCCAACATCTCATAAGAGCAAATTTTATTGATGACAGTCACCTGAGACAGTAGCTGTTGGTTGGAGCCAGACCTGCTGCAGTAAGGCCTCCATCCACTAGGGGCGCTTTAGATTATTGATCCTGATCTGAGTTTGGTCTGAGTCTGCAGGGATGTGCGTCCCTGGGATGGACAGGAGACCAAAGTTTGCCTGAAGAAACACTTTGTTTTGTTCATCCCTGAAAAAACTCTTGTTAAAGATAATAAACTCCTTTATTGTAGCATAGTGGTGATGTAACAATAGGAACGATTGTATATGAATGTTGCACTCGGACGTGTTACTGTGTCGGAATTACCCGACAGCAGTTGATATCCTGACCGAGCTGTTTGTAGTTTTCCTATAATATTGAAGTTCTGACCCATTTGGGTTATTGTTCAACTACATCAGGCTCTTTGAGCAAGAACAAGACAGGAAATAACAAGAATAAAACACGGTGGCAGCGGCGTGGACTCGGCCTGGATCACAGTGAGTGTCGCCTAGCATTAGCTTCGGCTAACGGGAAGAGTGACTACCACCACGTAGCTACATGGAGGTCCTGAAGCCGCCACGGACAGACTGTCTGTCTGGACTCCAGCAACACTGCAGAGACACGGAAGAGCTGGAGGGTCGACTCCCTGCTGGATGTGGACTTATATGATACCTGGAGCAGACATTAATCTGGAGGTAAAGCTGTTCAGCTGTCTAGTCTGCAGCGGCAGAGACCTGGAGGCGCTAATGGGAGAGTTGGTACCTACGCTGGAAGCTGGAGGAGATTATCACGAAGTTTGATGAGCATTGCAACCCCAGCGTGAACGAGACTGTGGAACATTATCGCTTCTTTACCAGAAACCAGGACGCAGCGACAGCCTCGTCACAGAGCTGAGACACTGAGGGATTCAGGATTGTGTGTGGAGGGAAGAATCCAGGCAGGAGATTAAAGCAGACACTCAGAGTTATACACCATTAATGGAGCTGAGAAAATAACAAGCTAGTCTGACTTAGAGTTGGTTCTAAAGAAGCACTGAGAGTAAAAAGTAAATACCAGAGTAAAAATTTCACAATTATTTATAAATTGATAGAAGATATTTTAGCTGTACTTCATGTTCTTAATGCCGAGGTCGGCTACCATCCTGCTACACCGACTTTCTGACTCGTAATACCAACTTTAGGGTCTATTCCAGTTAAATCTTCTGACTCGGAGGTCGATAACTCCGACTAACGAGGACAAACGGGACGCACCGCTTGTCTTCATCCAGCTCCTCCTTCTTCCGTATCTAACAGCGAGGTCAGTTATCGGAGTGTCAAAGTTGTTAACATTTTATTTATTTGAGGCCAAACAAAAAACTAATCTAGTGAGGTTTAGAGTTTTGAATTGAACTATTCGAGTCGTGTTGAGTTAAAATCATATTGATATAAGATAAAAACATGAAACTTTGGGACGCTAGAAACCCGGAAATGCACCATTTAGCGACGACCTCGCTGCTGTTGAAACTGACTTCCATCTTCTTCATCTCGTCTGCCTCTGCAGGTGAAGTATCGCTGAAAAATGTTCGGTTCAAAGATAACTTGATTGTTGATGTAAACCCATCTATGTCCTCATCAGTGGTCTTTGTCGCTGTCTGCTGGTGGCGTCACTGTATCTAAATGCGTCGGTCACAATGAGAGAAGAAAGAGGAACAGATAAAACTGATGAAGAGTAGGAATTTGATCCATCTGAAGAAAATCTGTTTAGACGAGAGATCTAGACTCATTTTGATGAATGTCTTTATAAAAGTTTGTCATTAAATGGTATCTTTGCGTACTTGACTGTCTGTATGTGCAAGTGCATTCTGGGATTTGTAGTCCTGTCTGTAGGCCTACTGTATTGGTAAACCTTTAACACCTGAACGTTGTGGTTCCCTGGCCTTCAGACTGATGGGAGGTCTTTAGAGTATCAATGATTTAATGTAAAAAGCTTCTTCTTTCATCAGGTTTGTTTGGTTAATAACCAACAGTTTAATAAATGACCTCTGACCTCTCTTCTCTGTTTCTCTCCTACAGACCCAACAAACGTCACAGCAGAACCTGGACAGAACATCATTCTGCCATGTAGAACTCCTCACAGTGAACCTGTTGTTGCTGTAGAGTGGAGCAGAACTGATCTGGGGTCAGAATATGTTCTTCTCTACAGAAATAACCAGTTTGATCTAGAACACCAGCATCCATCCTTTAAGAACCGGGTGGATCTGCAGGAGGGACAGATTATGGTTGGAGACGTGTCTCTGGTTCTGAAGAACGTCTCGACTGATGACAGAGGAACATATGAGTGTCTAATCATCCAGACGGAAACAACCAACAGGAGGCAGACGGTTCTCTACATAAACCTGGATGTAGTTCCTCCTCCAGGTGAGTTGTTGTCTTTTAGTCTCTAAATCAGAGTTGACATCAGAGTGAAACATCCAGAGGGTCCATGAACTAGTTTATCTGAGAGCTCAGAGTATCTTAACCCTGCATTTTCTACTCTAGAAAGAGAATTCTCTTCAGTTTAATGCAGTTATTGATGGACATGTGACTTTGTCCATTTTAGTGATAGAAACACTCTTTATCACAAATAGATGTCTTTGTAAACGGTATGACTTCCTCATTGCGTTCTGCATTAGACAATGTAGCTCCCTTGAAAAAGAAGGTGATTATTCACAGGAAGCTGGCTCCTTGGTTTAATTCAGAGCTACGTTCCTTGAAGCACAATGTTAGGAAATTGGAGAGAAAATGGCGCTCTACACACCAAGAGGAATCCTACCTAATCTGGAGGGACAGTCTATTGTTGTATAACAAGACCCTTCGCAGAGTTAGAGCAGCATATTTTTCATCATTAATTGAGGAGAATAAGAATAATCCTAGATTTCTCTTCAGTACAGTTGCCAAACTTACCCAGAGCCACAGCTCTGTTGATCCATCCATTCCCTTAGCTCTTAACAGTAATGATTTTATGGGATTCTTCATAAATAAAATTGATTCCATTAAAAATAAAATAATTGGCATCCTCCCAAACATGATTACCTTGTCCTCAGTAAACGAGGCAGTATTGGAGGAATCCTTAGAACCTGCGCAGTGTCTGAACTGTTTAAAAGCAGTAGAGCTTTCTGAGCTATCTAAAATTTTAGCTTCATCTAAACCTTCTACCTGTATGTTAGACCCAATCCCAACCAAGTTGTTTAAGGAGGTATTCCCTCTGATCAGTGGTCCTATTTTAGACATGATTAATCTATCCTTGGTAAATGGATATGTACCACAGGCTTTTAAAGTAGCTGTTATTAAACCTTTACTTAAGAAACCATCTCTTGATCAAGATGAGTTAGTAAATTACAGACCTATATCTAATCTTCTTTTCTTATCTAAAATTCTTGAGAAAGTAGTTGCTAATCAACTATGTGAACATTTACAAAGTAATGACCTACTTGAGGAGTTTCAGTCAGGCTTCAGAGCTCATCATAGCACTGAAACAGCTCTGGTGAAGGTCACCAATGATATTCTCATGGCCTCAGATAATGGACTTGTGTCTATACTTGTCCTGTTAGATCTCAGTGCTGCATTTGATACAGTTGATCACAATATTCTCCTACAAAGACTTGAGCATACTGTAGGGATTAAGGGAAAAGCATTAGGCTGGTTTAAATCTTACCTGTCGGACAGATTCCAGTTTGTTCATGTTAATAATAAATCTTCTTCAAACTCTAGGGTCACCTGTGGAGTACCACAGGGTTCAGTCCTTGGACCAATTCTATTTACTATATATATGCTTCCGATTGGCAAAATTATCAGACAGCATGGGATTAATTTCCACTGTTATGCTGATGACACTCAGCTATATTTATCCATAAATCCTGATGAATCCAATCAGTTACTTCGACTGCAGTCATGTCTTGATGACATCAAAAGCTGGATGACTTTAAATTTCCTGCATTTAAATTCTGACAAGACAGAAGTTGTAATCTTTGGGCCAGAGTCTTCAAAAAATAAAGTTCTTAATCAATCACTTAATCTGGATGGCATTAACTTGGCCTCTGGTAATAAAGTTAAAAATCTTGGTGTTGTTTTCGACCAAGACATGTCATTTAAATCCCATATTAAACAGGTTTCCAGAGTTTCCTTTTTTCACCTCCGGAATATCGCCAAAATTAGAAACATTCTGTCCAGGGGTGATGCTGAAAAACGGGTCCATGCATTTGTTACTTCAAGGCTGGACTATTGTAATTCTTTACTATCAGGAAGTCCACAAAATGCAGTTCGAAGTCTTCAGCTGATTCAAAATGCTGCGGCAAGAGTTCTGATGAAAATCAACAAGAGGGATCATATTTCTCCAATTTTAGCTTCCCTTCATTGGCTTCCTGTTAAATCAAGAATAGAATTTAAAATTCTCCTTCTAACTTATAAAGCCCTTAATAATCAAGCTCCATCAAATATCAGAGCTCTGATTACCCCGTATGTTCCTAACAGAGCACTTCGCTCTCAGACTGCAGGTCTGCTGGTGGTTCCTAGAGTCTCTAAAAGTAGAATGGGAGGCAGATCCTTTAGCTATCAGGCTCCTCTCCTGTGGAACCAACTCCCAGTTTTGGTCCGTGAGGCAGACACCCTATCTATTTTTAAGACTAATGTTAAAACTTTCCTTTTTGACAAAGCTTATAGTTAGAGTGGCTCATACCCTGAGCTATCTCTATAGTTGTGCTGTGATAGGCCTAGGTTGCTGGAGGACATCAGGGTCTAATTTTCTCACTCTACTGATTTCTACTGTTCTTCAGTCTACTGTTCTCCAGTTTTGCATTGTATTACATTGAAATGACTGTCGTCATTTCAGCTTTTAACTTTTTGCTCTCTCTCTTTTTCTTCATAGAAGGTACACCTGGTCTGACGTTCTGTTAACTGTGACATCATCCAGAGAAGACGGCTCACCCGCTACTACCATCTAATGTAGAACAGATTACTAGATCAATGTGTGCTTCTGTGCTTTTTTGTTTCTCTTGTTGTGTCTCTGCTCTGTCTTCTGTAACCCCAGTCGGTCGAGGCAGATGACCGTTCATACTGAGCCCGGTTCTGCCGGAGGTTTTCCTTCCCGTTAATGGGTGGTTTTTCTTCCCACTGTCGCTTCATGCTTGCTCAGTATGAGGGATTGCAGCAAAGCCATGTACAATGCAGATGACTCTTCCTGTGGCTCTACGGTTCCCCAGGAGTGAATGCTGCTTGTCGGGACTTTGATGCAATCAACTGGTTTCCTTATATAGGACATTTTTGACCAATCTGTATAATCTGACCCAATCTGTATAATATGATTGAACTTGACTTTGTAAAGTGCCTTGAGATGACATGTTTCATGATTTGGCGCTATATAAATAAAATTGAATTGAATTGAATTGAATTATTTGAGTTAATCTGCTGATCTGACTGTCCTCGCACTTCCCTTTCCCGTGTCCCCATGCTCTCCACGGTTCTGTGCTCGCTTCTCGCGCTCACCTCATTTATAAGTTATGTCAAACTTCTCCAGGAACACTAATAAAATACTTTGGAATCAGTGAGTTTTGCTTCACAACCTCAGACTCATTGATGTGACGCCTCCTGTCAATCAATCATGGAAGCTCGTCTCTAACTGACCAATCAGAGTTTTTAATTTGTCCCAAAGTGAAACTGCCCTTACCTGCAGAAGTTGCTCACCTTTCCCTCTGACAACATCACAAGATGTTACATTACAAACTCGTAATTCTGACCTGTGGAGGCGTTCCAGCGGAAATTTACGTCTTGGAGGTCAGACGCGATCTGAGATAAAATAAGTTCTGTGTGTTTTATGCACCTGATGACGTTAAACTGAGGTTAGCTGGCTGAATGTGACTCTCTGACTCTGCAGGATGAGGATCTAAGGTCAGGTTCTCCTGGGAGAGACCAGTGTCTCTAATTATGCTGATGAAGCGGTTCTCTGCCTATCTGCCTGAAGAAAGTGATCAGTGTAGAGGACATTACTGACTTTAGAATAAATGTTTGTCGTTGATTGTTTATCCTTCGTGGTTTGTCTGTTGCTTTTTTGACCGTGAGCATTTATTAATAGTTATTATCATTGCTGAACCAAATTTTTTTAAAGCTCTGCCAACAAATAAATTAATACCTGGGAGTAACAGAACATCCAGTAGGTCAGAAAGTGACTCCTCTGAGGTAAATTCACACATAATTCTGCTATAAATACTAAAATCTGTGAAAGTCAAACAATGTACAGCAGTTCAGCCCGGCCACAAGAAACCCGTGGGTTTGAGTATATTATCATGGTAACAAGCTTTTCCTCTACAGAGTTTACCTTTTCTCAGTTTTTGAAAAGCAAATCCAGAATTTCTCCAAACTCAAGAGTTTTCCCACCATTACTTTTCTAGAAAGCTCCTCTGGTCAGAGGTTTACTGATGCTGATGAGACTCTGTAGGAAGCAGCTGGCCTTAGTGCAGCTTTCAGAGAGCAGAGGATGTTCTTCAGTCCCCTCTGACCTCACTGATGAGATTTCTCTGGTTCTGTTTTACAGGGGAGCCTGATGACGGAAGCAAAGGTGGATCTCATGGACTTGAACTGGTTGTTGGACTGGCAGCCGGTCTGTTGTCGTTAGCTGCCATCTTTTTTGCTATTCTTTATTTTAAACGTAAAAAGAAATCAAATCCAAACCAGCCTCCTGGAGCAGCAGCAGGACATATGCTTAATTTAACACTTCTGGACTCATCAGCGGAGCAGTAAGTCCAGTTTGATCTGCAGCTAAAGTTCTGCAGAACCACAGCAGACAAATCTTCCTAAACACGCTGCTGATGATGAGACACATTTCAGAGCCTTGCTGAGGATTTCCTCCTGATGAGGATTTCCTCCTCCTCCTCTTCCTCCACCTCCTCCTCTTCCTCCTCCTCCTCCTCCTCCTCCTCCTCATCAACCTGCAGCAGCAAACCTGAACTCTGCCATCAAGCGTTTCTGTCCTCCAGCAGAACCTCAGCTGGTCCAGATCTGCTCTAAAAGCCGTTCCAGGCTGGACTTGTTGCCTTGTTATTCTGTAAAGCTTTAGACTGAATGTCAGGATCCTGTTACAGTATTGTTACTTTTAGAAGTTTTTGTAGTTAAACCTTCAAATGTGTCCTGATTTCATCATCATCATCACTGAACACATCTGCCTGATGGGTGCGATGCCTTATTTCACTCTGCAGAACCGCTGCAGCTCACTGTGCAGCTCTAGTTGCCTTCAGCAGCAGCTAACTGGTTATTATCTGACTTCATGCTGAGGAGAACTTCAGGTCTCAGGGCCGACCCGCTGGTTCCTCTGGTTCTCCTGGTAATGGATCAAATGGCTGCTTTATTCCCTGCTGAATGTTGTTTTAACAGAAACGTCTCATTCAGGTTGTTAAATGTTACGCTTGCCTTAAAATTAATTAAATTATTTATGAACCATTTCTGATGTCTTTAATTTCATAATTATCGTTAAATAGTGACAATTTCTACAGTGTGGAGACAGTGCTGAGTGCACAGTAAATGTAATCTTTATTAAAGTAAATATTTACTGAGCTTTATGTGTAAGGTTTGGATTTGAAGGTTTTAGATTCATGTTTTCAAACTATAATCATTCTAAACCATCATCTGTCCTATGGCGTTCCTTTAATTTCCTAATGATATATCAAACGTTGTTCCTGCTGTTCAGAGCACTTCCAAATATGAAAAAAATCATGTTTAAAATATGAATTTTAAACGTGATGTTAGCAGATGTTAGTTTCTTGGTTGGAGTGAAGAGAAAAAGATCGTGGAGTTGGATGAAATGTTTAGTTTTAATAGTTCATATTTCTCTCTTTATAATAACATCTTTACTCATTTGAATGAGTTTAGATGCTTGAAGTTGGTCTGTTATTGATAAAGTAATGAAAATCTAAATATAGTAATTGTTTTCAGCATTGTGTTGCATTTTCTGAACCCAGTTTGACATTGACCAGGATAAAAATGACGATGACAAGTTATTCCTCAAATGAAACATTTATTTTATTTTTTTTTAAATAGAAAATGATTTACATTTGATACATGCATTAATGACTTATCTGTTGTTCTTACAGTTCTTATAGCTGCACTTGATTCCTGTTAAATGCAGGTTTTATATTTCTAGGAGTTATCCTATTAAAAGTAAACATTATTTTATAAGTTTTATAATTTTACTTTTCATTTCTTCATCATTATCACATAAAGACCCATAACTTCCTCACATCAACTTTAACCTCAGTAATAATCTATCTGATTGATGAGCCTCTGCTGATTGGTTTACAGAATGTGTCACTTAGAGGCTCTTTGTTGGAATAACTTGGAAATTAATTATAACACAGTTGATTCCCTTATTACTACCAAAATTCCTCACCATCAATCCCACATATTCTACAGTTCAGCTGAAATCAGCGTAGATGATGCACAGCAGACCTTCAATAAAGTCGTATACAATCCTAGATATTTATATTTATAAAAAGACGTAATAATTAATAAACTCACCTCTTCTCTGGAGGAAACTAAAGTTTCCACATGAGTTGATGGAAATGTTTCTCAGAGCTTCATCTTTCAGAACAAGTTGGAGGAGAAATTCTCATTCAAAGGAACTCCTTATATGGTCAACGTATAAATATATACACGCAGACTTCCTGATGCAGCGGTAATGACGCTCTGAGCAGTTAGCTTCAACGTTTTGATGAATAAACTCAATTCAACAATTTATCCACCAAGTCACTGAGATCATGATGTTGTCTCTGCAGGTTTTGTGTAATCTGGTGAATTCTGAGACTTTGTCTCATTAAAAAATTCATTATGGTAACAAAGATTCTGGAAAACCAGAAATATTTTATAGAAATCATGAAGCTGCAGGTTTGAGACACTAGTAGGTTTGGGGTTAAACTTCATCCTTATTTCCAAAAGGAAACCAGAACAAATGTGTCACAATAGACTGAGAGCATTAAGTTTGATCTGAGTAATGCAGGAAGGGGTTGACCTTTGGTGACCTCTGGTAAAATGTATTTATATCTTTAAAAGTGTAGTAAAATATACCAGAATCAGAGGTACTTGACACAAGCTGTGTAAATTTGGATCAAAGTGTGTGTGTTCTTGTATGTGCAGCTGAGTGAGAACATTTTATGTTAATTTAAGTGAGAATTAGATGTAAAGTGAGGAGCATGAAAACCTCCTCACTATTCTGGGTCAGGGGTTAAGTTTAGGACTGTTTATGGATGTGTGCGTTAGTGAGAGTGACTGGATGAATGTGGCTCTAGTGTACAGGGCTTTGGGTGGTCAGCATGACTGGAAAAGCTCTCTCTATATAAGGTCAGTCCATTTACCATTTAATTTAGGACTATGGGGTCATTTAGGGTTTAGATTAGAGTCAGGCCATAGAAAGTGTGAAAATTAATGGAAGTCTGAGGAAGTCGAGCACGGTCCTCACTATGTACATTAAACACGTGTGTGTGTGTGTGTGTGTGTGTGTGTGTGGGGGGGGTCACACCGGTCATCTTGTGTAGATTGTATCACTTTTAAGTTTTTCTTTTATCTGTTGGTTTCTCAATTTGACAGTTAAAGACAGGATTATCCTGAACAACATTATAATAACCTGTTCTAAATTCACCAGTGTAATACAGAGAGACTTTAATGTCTTCTACAACCAGCAAACAGCTCAGAAAGCAGAAAGTTTCCTGGTCTCTCCTCGTTATTCGCTGTGGAAGATGAAGCGCTGCTCCACATCTTTCATCCCTTCTGCTATCAAGCTTCAGAGCGCTGTGTGGATCCTCTGGGGTTTATGTGTTCACATACTCACTGCTCGTATGTCATTAATAATGTGTGATTTGTGTATTTGCTGTTGCAGACATGCTGCTGTTAACTAATCACCCTTTTGGGATTAATAAAGTTGATTGAATCTAATTAAATTGTGTTTCCTTCATCAAAGAAAATCAAAAGAAATTTGGGAAAAAGTGATCGGCTGCTAATTGTAATTCCTCTAGACTGACTTAAAACTAAATATTTAATTCTGCCATGATGTTTTATCAATTTTATTATCAAACACTGTGTTTCAGCGCGTGATTTTCTTCCTTAATTAACTAATAGGGCATTTTGTCAATATAAAGTATTCATATTACCGTTTTGAATATAAGTACCAGGTAAATAATGAATCAACATGTTTATAATTTACCCCAAAATAACTCATACTGTGAATTATTAGCCTGTTTCTGATTTAGCTCATTAATAGTCACCAGTATAAAGTTAATCATCACAATTCATAATACAACACCAACAGAAAAACATTCAACTTTATCATCTAAATTAAAACAATAGCGTTATTATTCCAGAGCTAAAAACTAAGACTTCCTCCACAGCCACCAGATTTAATGCTGGTTCTCTGTCAGCTCTGCAGAAACAGAGATATTAAGATCTGATCCTATCAAGCCTCAGAGCTCTGTGTGGATCTTTTTTTTTTTTGGTTGGTTCTTTTTTGGCAGTGTCCTGTCTGGCAATGTAACAATAAGTATTGTTGTCTTAATGCTAAAAAGAGCTCAACAGATTTTCCTTTCACAAGTGAAGCATTACGGCTTTTGCCATAGTTCTCCGCTTGATTCATACATGTAAATAGTTTTATTTTAATTCATGCAGGGAGAATTTCAAATTATATGGACACTACAACAGGAAATTAGAAGAGGAAAAAAACAATAAAAAAGGAGATAAGGTGAAAGAAAGAAGAGATTAAAGGGAGAAAATGATAAAATGTATGTGTCCACATGCTGCTTGTATGTCGTTAATAATGTGTGATTTGTGTTATTTAATGTTGCAGACATGCCGCTCTTAACTAATTATCCTTTTTGGGATTAATAAAGTTGGTTGAATTGAATAAAATGTATTTCCTTTGTATGTTAAACACAAAATCAGAAGAAATTGGGAAAAAAGTGATCAGCTGTTATTTTTAATTTTACCAGACTGGTTAAAACTAAATATTATATTCAGCCACGATGTCTTATCGATTATTATCAAACACTGTGTTTCACTGCATTGTTTCCTTCCTGAATGAACTAATAGGGCATTTTGTCAATTAAAAGTATTATCTTTATGAATGTAAACAGCAGGTAAAGCATTCATTAACATGTTTAAAATTTACCCCAAAGTAACTTATACTGTGAATTATTAGCCTGTTTCTGATTTAGCTCATTAATAGTCACCAGTATACAGTTAATCATCACAATTCATGATACAACACTGACAAAAAAACATTAAACTTTATCATCTAAATTAAAACAATGGTATTATTCCAGAGCTAAAAACTGAGACTTCCTCCACAGCCTCCAGATTTAAGGCTGGTTCTCTGTCAGCTCTGCAGAAACAGAGACATGAAGATCTGATCCATGAGCTGAAAACATCCATCATTCCTCGGCTTGCTGTAGAATAACATGATTTATTAAATGGTTACTGGGTAATATGAAAGTGTTATGATTAATTTTCCCAAGACACTTAGAAAATCCTTTCCACACAGACCTAATGTCCACTATTTGTAGAGATTATGTAAATAAATATCTAAATTTTATCGACTCCTTCGCAGTGACTGCCCCCTGCTGTCCTATAGAGGAACTACAGGCTCACAGATTCCCACCCAAAGTGTTTCTGATCCATTTGTATAAAAATAAAAAAGTCAAGATGAAACTGATGATACACACTGATGAAGCCTCTTATGAAGGATTATCATGACAGTGAGTGAAGCTGATGAGACTTGATCACATTGATTTATGTCTACAGAATTCAATGCTGTGATTTAGTGGAGATGTTTATGACCAAGATAACAAAGATAATTTAATCATATGTTGTTTCCAACAGGCTTTCTATGAAAGAAATAAAGATTTACAATAAAACATAGAAATATTGTTTCTGCTAGAGGTCGATAGCTAAAACTACTGTTAAAATGCTGCAGGGCGTTTGGTGAAATAAAACCTTTAAGCAGGTATTAAACATACTTCTAATGAAGCCCACATTTCTCTATTAAAATGTTGTTATTGCTCTGATGTAATATTTTAATCTTAAATGTCTTGTTTCATTTGCTGGAAGCAGAAAATCGTCATAATTAACAGAAATAAAGCCTTGATACATCAGTCAGTGTGTAATTAATCTATATAATGTGTTTCACTGAGAGATCAGTTACTGAAGTTAAGAAACTTTTTCAATAATGTTCTCTTTTATTGACTATGACTGTATTTAATTCTGTTTTATACATGTTAGAAACATATTTTCTATTAGTTGATGCTGAGCTTGTTACTGTCCTAAAACTAGACCAACAGGAATTATTTAATCAACTTTATATTTTCTACAGGGAGCTGATTGGTGGAACTAACCTTGACTCTGGTGGCTGTAGAGATGTCAGGGTGGCTCACTACCAGATTACATCATAAATAAATGATAAATATCATAGAAAAAAACACCATTTGGTGGTTTTTCTTATATTACACCACCATCAACTATCATAAAAAATTATGAATCTGTGAGTTTTGCTGCCTGGTCGTATAATTAATAATAAATAAAACCGACCCAGCGACAGACTGAAGGACCTACCTAGAGGAGGAGGAGCTACATCCAGGATGAAGATGCTCTTCTTGTTCCTCTCTGAACGACTCGACTCATCAGTTCCTCCATCATCAGTCACCACGTCCTTCAGAACCAAAGACATGTCTCCGTCCTTCATCTCTCCGTCCTTCATCTCTCCTTCAGAACTACCTGGTTCTTGAAGGATGGAGCTGTTCTATGGTCTCATCTCTGCAGAGAACCTCCTCATCCTCTGGGTAATGTCTTCTCCCCTCCACAGATGTGAAGGCGTTGCTGTGAGGAACTCTTCACGGCAGAGTGACGTTGTCTCCAGGTTCTGCTCTGATGTTCCTCTGATCTGCAGGAGAAGAACCGACACCAAGCAGAGAGGTCAGACGGGTCAATCACAGCACTGCTCTGTGGACTGGATCAGGAGGACTAATCATCTAGCAGATGTTTCTCACATGCATGTTTGATGGAAAACATGTTGATAAAATGTTTGAACAAGTCAGGAAAATAAAATAAAAGTGTAAATTCCTTCTGTTTGGTCAGAATGACCAGAGAGAGAAGACAGAGAGGAGGCAGAGGTGGAGGCAGCAGAGATGAAGATGATGAGGTTCTCTGGGAGAGACGAAGATGGAGAGGATGAGGATGAGTCCATCAGAGGACAGATCATGGTAGATGTTCTGGAGACAAAGCCAGACTGAGATGGTTAGGAGGAGGAGAGAAGATGAGAAGATCAGTAGAAGGAAGCTGAGGCTGGAGCTGCCAGGAGGAGGCCTGGAGCAGAGGTTCCTAAACTTTTCAGAACTATGACTACCAAAATAACAGTATCAATTATTTCTTATTGAGAAGAAAGTTATAAAGTGATGTGAATAAACTTGTATTTTATGAGAATAAGGGAAGAAGTAAAGTTAAAAGGTAAGTTCACAAAAACTTTTGGAACTAGCCGATCCATCCCTGGACAGCCCACCACCACGGTTCAATCTTAGAGGAAACCGTGAAAGTCACATTTTACTGCGGTATAGTCTGTGTTTTATGCACCTCCTGACGTTGAACCGAGGCTAACCGGGTCCATTTGACAGTTTGACTCTCTGCAGGATGAGGATCTCAAGTCCAGGTATCATTATGTTGGCAGAGGTGGTGCAGAGTGTTGTGAGAAGGTCGTGTATCTCTGAGATGAAAGCAGAATTGGGTTTGGGGGGGGGGGGGGTAGATGAGGAGCATTGTCATAGAGATGCAGGATTTAAATTTAAATGCTAGGCATTCAAATTAGGACAGTGTTGGCAGGGGGAGGGGGCCAGCTCCAAGTCTTGTCGGTGTATGACAGCTAGGCCACCACCACGACCAGTGCTGCGGCTCTCCAGGTAGCTGTAACCATAGACATCATATACGTAGACGCGTCATTGGGCGGGTTCTGCCTAGGCTGCGATGCGTCAGAGCGTCCGCCATCTTAAATGTGGCAAATCTGCAGTTACTCAGTCACTTAAACAGTATCAGAGGGACTTTAATCTCTGAATATACTTTGTATTCGTAGTATTTTTGTTTTTGTAATATTACAAGTTTATTTTCGTATCCCTTTAGCTTCATTCTCCTGAATTTATTCTCCTAAAGAATAAAAATATTTAAAATAATCTAACCTGGCCCTGTTACTCCAGGAGTGAAATAATTCTGCAAACTGTGACTATTCTGGAAATGTTCCCCCTTAATTCTCATAATATGACGTTTTTATCATAACATTATCACTTTTGTGTTTGTTTGTTTATTTTTACTTTATTGACTTTGGACTTTTATTCTTCATATTATTAATTTTACCTTTTTAATACTCACCCAAAAGTCTGTTCCTAAAGGTTCACATGTGACACGGTTTTATGAAATAATGAAGACAACAATGTTTAGATTTAACAAATTGATCCTTATATTCATAACACATACACACACAATATATATATATATATATATATATATATATATATATATATATATATATATATATATATATATATATATATGCGTGTGTGTGTGTATTTATTGCAGCACAGGAATGAGGCATCTTCTCTGATCCACGTTCACAATAACAGAACTCAACTTTTTTCTGCCACATACAATATGGCGGTGACGTTGACGTGCGAACTTGCGCCCTATGACGCGTCTACGTATATATGGCCTTTACTGAAGGCTGGGCCTTATCAAAACTCCTTGCATATGATTGGATAAGCCACTTGTCTGTCATCTTTATCGACGTTCTATTTCAACCACTCACATTGAAGCTAACCCGTGACGCTGTGAGAGCAACGCAGGAAAATAACCCTTTTTTTAATGTGTTTGCGGCTCTAGTGGCGTTTTATTGACAGTGAGCTGACAGGAAGAGGGGGGAAGACAGGCGGCAAAGCGCCGCGTGTCGGAGTCGATCCCGGGCCGACCGCGTTGAGGACTAAAGGCCTCCTAACATGGTTCACGCTAACCGCTAACCGCTCCGGGGCGCATCCGCGTCCGCTGCGGGCGCGCCCCGGAAAACAAAACTTGCCAAATCTGGTCAGGAGAAAGGCGAAAACATGGTTTTTGTTCTGTTATGTTTTTGTGGGTTCTTAAAGAGACGAAGCATAGTCGAGTTCAAGCCGGAACGGAACAATTCTTTATTCTTCCCCCTGGGCACATATTCACACATTCGTTCCTACCTTGATACCACTACATCCCCCTTTCTCAACAAGAGCAATTCCTTTTTACACACAGGTGACTCTTACACAACAATGAGTCTTAATTTGAATTGTAAACCATTGTTTCTGCTTTTTTTTTTTTTTTTTTTTTTTTTTAAAGACGTCTGTATTCAAAATACAGTTTTATTTATAACAACTCAAAATACAAATACAATTCTCTCTTTTTTTTTTTTTTTGATGAACTCACTATTTACCAGCATAACAACCTCTTTACACCAACATTTCGTGAACCGATTAGGGGATGGAGAAGATGGTCCAGACCCCTGAACCAAATATGAGGATTATTCTGCCCCATAACCCAACTCAAGTAACATAGTCTTTCAAGTACCCTGGTGGTTTTCTGACTCGTGTAGGATAGCGTTTCTCAGGCTGTGGAGACTGTTGACCGGAGTCGGGGAGTCTCTCAGTTGTTGGTTCAGTCCCTGTCAGATGGTTTTCTGCGGATGGAACATTAACGTGCAGCTGTGGAGCTACTGGTGTTTCAGATAGATGATACCTGTTTCTCCTGAGGCTGCCGCCTGGTGTCTCAACGATGTAAGACCTGGGAGTGCCTGCAGTGGACACCACCGTTCCCCTCTGTCGTATGTCCTTGACCCAGACATGGTCTCCTGGTTGCAAGCTAGGCATGTCAAAAGCTCTGTGTCTCCTGTTGTAATTCTGTGTTTGTCTCAATCTATAACTCTTTTCTGTCTTTCTCACTTTTCCTAAGTCAGCTCTGTTTGGTTCCAGCTGTAAAGGAATCACAGGGACAGTAGTGCGTATTTTACGCCCCATGAGTAGTTCTGTAGGACTATACCCATTGGCTAAGGGTGATGCTCTATAAGCCATCAGAGCTAAATACGGATCACTGGACTTTTTGAGTAAACTCTTGATCGTCCTGATCGCACGCTCTACTTCACCATTGCTTTGTGGAAAGTGAGGACTAGATGTAACATGTGAAAAGCCCCAATTTTGTGCAAACTCTTGGAAAGCCACAGATGCAAATTGTGGACCATTGTCTGAGCGCACTATCTCTGGAATGCCATGTCTGGCGAAAATAGATTTACAGTGGTCAATAACAGCCTCTGACGTGGTAGATGAAAGTTTTGCAATTTCAAAGAACCTGGAAAAGTAATCAACCAGTACTAGGTATTGATTCTTACCAAGTTGAAACAAGTCTGCACCAACTTTACACCATGGACGTGAAGGAAGGTCTGAAGCTAACATTGTCTCTTTGTTCTGAATTCTCTCACATGCACAACTGTCACAGTTATCGACTAGTTTTGACAGATCTTTGCTGAGACCTGGCCACCACACAGATTGTTTAGCACGTTCCCTGCATTTTGTGATGCCCAAGTGGCCCTCGTGTAGCTTGTTCAGAATATCAAGTCTCAGTGACTTTGGTATTACTAATCTACACCCAAGTAACAACAGACCATTTTGAACCGTAAGCTCACCTGCGAAAGGTAAGTAGGGTTGAAACGTCTTTTCAATGTCAAATTTGTTTGGCCAACCACTTATGCAAAACTGCTTCAGTTGTTGCAGAACTTCATTCTTGTCCTGGTGCATTTGTATTTCTTTGACTCTCTTCTCAGTAGCCGGGATGCTTGCGACTACGGCATCTGCGTAGAGGTCAAATCTCCTCCTCGTGAAGATGATCCCCGGAATGTGCAACTGGTGCTCTTGAAAGAACATCCGCAGTGGCTATTTCCTTGCCTGCTACATGTGAGATTGTGAATGAAAATCTCATGAGTCTCATTCTCAAACGCTGAATACGTGGAGGAAGTTCATCCAGAGTTCTTGAGCCGAACAGTGGAACAAGTGGTTTGTGATCGGTTTGAATGTGAAAGTCTTTCCCGATCAAAAACTCTGCAAATCTCTCACAAGCCCACGTAGTGGCCAGCGCTTCTTTCTCGATCTGTGCATATCGTTGTTCTGTGGTGGTCAGCGCTCGCGATGCATACGCTACTGGCTTCCAGTCCGCATTGCCTTTTTTTTGCAGTAGGACGGCTCCGAGACCATATGAAGACGAATCAGCAGAGACCAGCGTGTCTGCTGAAGGATCATACAGTGCTAGTCCTGGGGGTGTTGTCAAATCTTGTTTGATGCTCTCAAAAGCCAGCATTTGCTGTTGCCCCCAATTCCACATATTACTCTTTTTCAAAAGTTCTCTGAGCGGCCTTGTCTTTTCCGCTAAATGAGGCAAAAACTTTCCCAGGTGATTTGCCATGCCTAGAAAACGTCTCACCTCTGAAATGTCACTTGGTTCTTTCATGGCTCTCACCGCGCTCACTTTCTCTGGGTCCGGACTGACCCCGTTAGCCTCAATGACTTGACCAAGAAACTTGATTTTTGACATGGAAAATTCACATTTATCGTTGAGTGTCACACCTGCATTCCTCAAACGATCAAGCGCTCTTCTTAGCCGCTCATCATGCTCATCCTGGTTTGATCCCCAAATTAGAACATCGTCCATTTGACGAACAACTCCCTCCAAGCCCTCCAGAATTTGCTGCATGCGTTTTTGGAAATGTTCTGGGGCTGAAGAGAGTCCAAAACAAAGACGATTGTAACAATAGCGACCAAAGGGAGTGATAAAAGTCGTGAGCAAGGAGGATTCCTTACTTAGAGGAATTTGCCAGAAACCAGCATTGGCATCTAGCTTTGAAAATACCTTGGCACCGGAGAGCTGACCTAAAGTATTTTCAACTGAAGGAAGCTGATGTCTCTCTCTTAACACTGATTTGTTCAGTTGAGTGAGATCCGAGCAGATTCTCACCCGTTCACTTGTGCGCTTTGGAACCACCACCATAGGTGCACACCATTCTGTAGGTTGCTCCACCTTGGAGATGACTCCTTGTTGCTCCATTCGATTCAGCTCCTCTTTTACTTTTGGCAGTAGAGGGAGAGAGATACGCCTGGGTGTCGAAACTGAAAATGGTTGTGCTCCAGGTTTGAGAACGATGTTGTATTCTCCTTTCATTGTGCCTAGTCCTGAAAAGAGCTCTGGAAACTCCTTTTTAATAGTCTCTTTAGAGTCCAAAGTAGTTACGTCAAGCCTTGCAACTAGTTGAAGTGCAGTAGCTGCTTGCCTACTAAGCAAAGGTGTATTTAGTCCTTCAACTACATAAATGTCTTCCATTACGTGTTTGTCTTTTCTTTGCAAGGTAGCTGTGAATTTTCCTTTTACCTTTAGTTGTGATCTACCTGGCCCCATGAGCACTTTTTTAGTGTTCTGTAGGTCACTGTACTGTCCCTTCTCATACATATGTGTTGGGACTGCAGTCACATCAGCACCAGTGTCAATTTTAAACACTGCACTGTTATTGTCAATTTTTAATTCTGTCATCCATGGACTGTCTGCAGAATCACTTGACAATGTTCCTAAAAATGCAATCTCCTCTGAAGATGCATCCTCTGACACTGCTGCCACACATACTTCATGCACTTTCTTTGATTTGCACACCCTTGCAAAATGTCCTTTCTTTTTGCAGTTGTTGCATATGACTTCTCTTGCTGGACATTGGAGAAATGCGTGACCTTTTGTGTCTCCGCACCTTGAGCAGGGTCGGGTTTTTTTAAACGTCTGATTCGGCTGCCATTTGTTTTGTTTGACTCTGACGCCCCCTTGTGGCTTTGAGTGCACACTGTCGAGCTGCGTATTCACGACTTCTGCCTTGAAGTTCGTCTTTAATAGCTCTTGTTGCTTCTTAATGAGTTCACTCTGTTTAACTTTTGCGACTGCTTTCACAAGAGTTAATTCTGGATCCATTTGTAATTGTTCTGACAACCGCAAGTCTCTGAGTCCGACCACAAGTCTGTCTCTCACCATCTCGTCATGCAGTGGACCATATCCACAGTGCTCAGCTAAACAATGCAGCGCGGTGATAAAGCTGTCTGCCGACTCGCCCACCTCTTGCTGCCGCTGATTGAACTTTGCTCTTTCAAAAATAACATTTCTTTGAGCTACAAAGTGAGCCTCAAATCTTTGTTTGACTGTCTCGTACTCACTTGCTTGTTCCGGACTGAGGTGTAGGGAAACCAAAATATCCTCTGCTTCCTCCCCCATACAGTAGATTAGCGCATTTACTTGGTTCTCGTCGGCTTGTACATCCAGACCTGAGGCGACCCGAAATCTTTCAAAGCGTTTTATCCACTTTGTCCAATCTTCTGCCTTGAATGAGAACTGCTCAGGCGGTTTTACTTGATATTGGGCCATTTTTTTCCTTTTTTTTTTTTTCGCTGTTACGGCTTTGTTACGGGCCAGTTACCGCTAGCTCCCGCCAACCGTTCTTCTTACGAGTTTCCGCCTCTTTGTCTTTTCTTCTTATACCCTCTGGTATTTACGCTCGTCTTTCTGGCCCC
The DNA here is from genome assembly GCF_011125445.2 of Fundulus heteroclitus. Classification (NCBI taxonomy): domain Eukaryota; kingdom Metazoa; phylum Chordata; class Actinopteri; order Cyprinodontiformes; family Fundulidae; genus Fundulus; species Fundulus heteroclitus. The sequence continues at coordinate 366,040 of NW_023396570.1, forward strand.
TCTTCTTGAACAGCACTCTTAAGCACATTCTGACACCATGTTCTGTTATGTTTTTGTGGGTTCTTAAAGAGACGAAGCATAGTCGAGTTCAAGCCGGAACGGAACAATTCTTTATTCTTCCCCCTGGGCACATATTCACACATTCGTTCCTACCTTGATACCAACAAAAGCCTTCAAAGCCGTTCTCTGATGTTCTTTTAATTAAAAACAATATTAGGTAGATTGGACAACACGGAAGAAATAGCAGCATCAATGTTAACGCTTGCTTCCTCGACGAGCCGCCATTGCTATCAAAACAGTCTCACGTCATGGTCGCATCTCCACTACTTCACATCTATGAAACTCCAGCCCTGCGTCCTGATTGGCCAGACAATAAAATTGGTTGGAGAAATCACTTTCTATGGGAGAGGTCCCAGATGTATGTGAGTGAAGCTAGGCGGAGCGAAATACATCTGGCGGAGTCAGGTTAATAATAATCTGCATGTTAACCACATATAGTTTTATGGTGTGAAAAGATGAGAATTGAAAAAAACAATGATGGTAACATTTGGCATTTTTTATTTACAGGAAGAAACAGGAACAAAATATGTGAGGACACTTCTGTGCCACAAATCATGTTATATACAAATCATGTCTATCCAGTAATTTAGGACCATTTTGTTTGTTTTTGGTGTTTAATGTACTTTTCTCTACTTCCATCCCTGCTAACCATTAGCACATATTGTGTTTATGCCGGAAAAACTGTAACTGTAAAGCATGAGGAATATCTATTATAAAATCTTACTTATGGAAGGTAATTCCCCAGGATCTGGTTCCTAGTGTCCTTTTATTTGCGCACTCATAAGCGGAGTAAAACTCGGGCTTCCTGGGACGTAGCTCTGGAAGTTTGCTTACTTTCAATACAAAATCGAAATTATTTATTAAGTTAGACAATAATTTAATTAAATCTATTGTTCTCATGTAGCCCCTAAAGGGGTGACGTTTTCAGTCAGTTGATTTATCTGGAAATCGGGTGAGAAGTCACCGGATCCAGAGTGTCTGAAAACATAAAGTACATTTTCCTGAATTGACGTGTATTCTGTCTGGCTGCAGCTTGGTCTGACCTAAGATGGCCGCTCTGTCGGCACGCCTCCCACCCGAGGACGCGGCGTCTACGTATTCATGTCTGTGGCTGCGGCAGCTGCGAGATGGAGGAAGTCAGCTTCATGGCGATGGTGTTAGCCTGGAGCTAGGTGTTAGCCAAACACAGTTAGTGTTCACCACTGACAGCGAGAGGTGACCAACGATCCGCTGATGATGGAGGTTGATATCAGTCGGTGAGTAAAGCCTCCGGTTTGGTATCAAGCCGTCACTAAAAAACTCAAATTGTAAAACTGTAAACTTAAACTTAAAACAAGGGTGAAAAAGCGGCGAACAACAAACGCCAGCGGCCTGTCCTCACGCTAAATAAACTCGATACTTTGAAGAGAAATGACAAGAGACATTTTTATAGTTATTAATGATTATTGCTCATCAGCAGGTGATTTTTCGAGCTTAGCCAACAAATAAATAAATGTCTGGCAGTGACAGCACTCCCTGTGTAGGTCATAAAATATAAAATAACTCCTCTGAGGTAAATTAATCCTGCTATGAAACAAACCAAAGTCTGTGGATGGTAAATCCTGTATATGTTCTGCCGGTGTATTATGTTGACTGAATAAACTACTACTACTACTACTGCTACTGCAGTACTTCAGCCCGGCCACTAGTAGCCCAGTTTATGAAGGAAGTGCTTGATGTTGTTACCATGGTGATATACTCAGAATTTAACTTTTCTCCTGTTTTTTAAGGCAAGGCAAGGCAAGGCAAATTTATTTATATAGCACAATTCAGTACAAGACAATACAAAGTGCTTTACATGATTAAGATATACTAAAATAATAAAATGTAGATAGAAAATAGAATAAAAGCAAGTAGGGATAGAATGTAGTAACAAAAAAGAATATTAAAAACAGTAAAACTGTTTAACTAGAACAGTCAAAGGTAATTTTAAACAGATGTGTTTTTAATCTTGATTTAAAAGAACTCAGGCTTTCCACACTTTTACAGTTTTCTGGAAGTTTGTTCCAGATAAGCGGAGCATAAGAACTAAATGCTGCTTCTCCATGTTTAGTTCTGGTTCTGGTTCTGCAGAGTAGGCTGGAGCCAGAAGACCTTAGTGGTCTGGAGGGTTTATACGCTGATAACAAGTCTGTGATGTATTTAGGTGCTAAGCCATTCAGGGATTTATAGACTAACAGAAGTATTTTAAAGTCTATTCTCTGAGATACAGGGAGCCAGTGTAAGGACTTTAGAACTGGGGTGATGTGTTCTACGTTCTTAGTCTTAGTGAGGACGCGGGCCGCAGCGTTCTGGATCAGCTGTAGCGTTCTGATCCACTTTTTAGGCAGACCTGTGAAAACACCGTTGCAGTAATCAATTCTACTAAATATAAACGCATGGATTAGTTTTTCCAGATCCTGCTGAGACACCAGTCCTTTAATTCTAGAAATGTTCTTCAGGTGATAGAAAGCCAACCTTGTAACTGTCTTTAGATGCTTTTGAAGGTTCAGGTCTGAGTCCATCACTACTCCCAGATTTTGGGCCTAATTAGTGGTTTTTAGCTGAAGCAGCTGAAGCCGTGTGCTAACTTTTGATCTCTCCTCTATTGGTCCAAATATTATTACTTCAGTTTTGTTTTTATTCAATTGGAGAAAATTTTGGCACATCCACGTATTGATTTCTTCTAGGCATTTACTCAGTGCCTGAACTGGTTCATAGTCACCTGGTGACATGGTGATGTAGAGCTGTGTGTCATCTGCACAGTTATGGTAGCTGATGTTGTTGTTTTTTATTATCTGAGCTAGAGGGAGCATGTAGATATTGAATAGGAGGGGACCCAGAATGGACCCTTGGGGAACCCCACATGTGATTTTTGTCGTCTGGGATGTAAAGTTACCTACTGATACAAAAAAGTCCTTTAAGTAGGATTTAAACCAGTTGAGAGCTGTACCAGAGAGGCCGACCCAGTTCTCCAGGCGTTCTAACAGGATGGAGTGATTAACAGTCGAGCTTAAAGGTTCTCTGTTATCCTGGTGCTGTTTGCAGGATGACCACTGTAAGATGGTGGCTGTATTTTATGTGTCACAAGAGTCAATCCAGGTTCTACTCTTTTATATGTCTATGGCAGTAGCTACAAAAACACACACCCTGCTAAACATGCCTTTCTCTGTCCCCTCACCCTAAAGTCAGGAGGTGTGCTTTGTAGGACAGGGAGGGTGTTTTGCAGTGTCCACGTCTGCAGCTGGCTAACCTTGTGGTACGTTTCTTTTACCTCAAAGGTCGAAACCAATGAGTCATAGATTATGCTATCACCTCCTTTTTGAATAACAGTTTCCCTCTTTTCTGACAGTAGGAAAAAACATGGACGCTCACACAAAGCCATTGTTCACCAATAGACTACACCCAACCTAAGTCACAGAATGCGTTTTTAAATGTGTTTTTGTCCATTTTGAAGTTGTGCTGAACTGTTCAGCTGAACATGAACCATTAAACAGCAGTAGGTGGTGATCCTTCATTGCTTGTCTTAACAAAGGCTACTGTATAGTTCAAAAACAAGTGCAGCCGGCCTGACTCGCTGCGCCCTCAACAATCCCAACAAGTTGTCCAGATGATTGGTCCAAAAATAATCCAAGGAGACGTTATTGCATTTAAAAACGTTTTAGTGAATAGATGGAAAAAACAAAAAAGGGTGCCAAACATACAAAATATGAGGGCAACAGAGGTCAAAAAACCATTTGGCTCCACTCTGTCAGATCCACAACCAAAAACCCCAAACTCCCATGATGCATCATCCTTCAAAGGTGACACGTATGCATCCTTAAATCAAAAAGTAATAAAAATAATAACAAAATGTCCACAATAGTTAAATATTCAAATTCTCCAAATTAATATTAATTACCAATAATATCTAATAATTTCAACAAACAAATAAATTTAGCAAGAAAACTAAACACAAAACATTAAGCATAATGCATACAAAGAAAATCACAAAACGTTCATTCAGGCTCCTACAGCTACTGTTAAAACAATAACAATGACAATAACGCTGTTCTAGGCGGTATTTTGTGCAAATAAACAAAGCTGAAACATCCCATTAGATGAACACTGAATTGTAGCACCTGTACGCCTGACTAAAAGTTACATAAATACTAAATACAGTCAAAGTGTGAGGTTTTACTCAATGTTGCTGCTAGCAGCACTATCATGAAAGTTGAAGTTGGCCACCATCCTGTTACACCGACTTTCTGACTCGTAATACCGACTTTAGGGTTCGTTCCAGTTAAATCTTCCGACTCGGAGGTCGAGAACTCCGACTACCGAGGACAAACGGGACGCACCGCTTGTTTTCATCCAGCTCCTCCTTCTTCCGTATCTGACAGCGAGGTCAGTTATCGGAGTGTCAGAGCTGTAAATATTTTCTTTATTAGAGACCAAACAAACAGCTAATCTAGTGAGGTTTAGAGTGCCGAATTAAGCTGATTGTGTCTTGTTGAGTTAAAATCATATTATTGATTTAAGATAAATACATGAAACTTTGGGACAGTAGAAACCCGGAAATGGAACATTTAGCGACGACCTCGCTGCTGCTGGAACTGACTGCCATCTTCATCTTGTCTACCTCTGCAGGTGAAGTATCATATCTGGAAAAAATATTTTGATCTGAGATCCAGAGATCTCTCTACTGTTCATGGAAACCCGTCTATGTTCTCATTAATGGCCTTTGTTGTTGTTTTCTAGAGGCGCCACTGTAGCTAAATGCTGGGGCGTAACCATCTTCTCAGAAATGAGGGGGGCATGTTTTTACAGAGGTCTATTGACTGATTAATCTCTCTCCTCCTTTCAGTCGCACCTAGAAGAGGTGTCTAAGGAACCACATATTCACCAACAGCGACAGAGCAGCACCTGTTCATAGTTCTTTAAACTAACAAACTTTAAACTAACAAAAGCTGCCAATCTGTGGTTGCATTGACACAATGATCCTCAACATCTACAGGGGAAGTAGCTAGATCATAAGATGCCAAATGAAGACACTGAACAGGAGACGTTTGGTAAAAAAACAAAAAAAAAAACATTCCTGTAAGCAAATTATTGTAATTATTTGCTTGCATAATTTCCAAAATAAATACTTAACGAACAAATCAAACAAATTATCAACCCCCTGCTCCATCACTGTCTGTCCCTGCTGCAGCCTGGTCTCTGTCCTGACTCATGGTTTAGTTTCTCCCTGGGCTAACTAATACAGAATAAACACATTTTAGAGTATCAATGAGAGTGACTCTGAAACATGAGTGAAAAGCCTCTCCTGATGACTGCGTGGTTTATCCCTGCCAATAGACATATTTTACCCAGTATTCTGGTGAAGATTCTCAGTCATCCAGGTCATGGTCATTCCAAAAAAAAATTATGTTGAATTTGCATGTTGGGCAGTAGTATAAAGCTTGATACTCCATATTAATCCAGACTTTTTTAATTGAGAAAGCTTTCTGGAGTGGAAGAGAAACGTCTTCAACTACAGAAAACTAGTCCAGTTGCTTTGTTTTGTACTTTTTTGGGAATTTTACCCAGTAGGTAGCAACATCTCCTTATCTGTGTACACCCAGCATGACCATCCACTACTTCTGACTTCTTCTCTCCCTGACTCTGCTATTGTGGCAATAAAGGTTTCTCTTAAATATGTGGAAGCCACAGTGAACAACGTTCTACGCAGAAATTAAAGAGCGTTGAGTTTATTCTCACCATGAACTAAGAATATCATCTTTATTGTCATTGAAACATACATTGAAACATACATTACAACGAAATTTGTTCTCTGCTTTTAACCCATCCCCTTGGGGAGCAGTGGGCTGCCATGTGCGGCGCCCAGGGAGCAATCTGGGGTTAAGGGTCTTGCTCAGGGACCCAGAGTACCGGTACCAGGGACTGTAAGCCTTCTGTATTGTGATATTTTAACACCTGAACATTGTGGTCCCCTGGCCTTCACAGTGACCTGATGTCTTTAAAGTATTAATGATTTAATGTTAAAAGCAGCAGCTTCTTCTTCTTCCATCAGGTTTGTTTGGTTAATAACCAACATTTTAATAAATGACCTCTGACCTCTCTGCTCTGTTTCTCTCCTACAGATCCAACAAACATAACAGCAGAATCCTAACCTTTAGTTTTTTGTTTTTATTTTGGAATCCTGACTTCTCCAACTGAGTTAACCATAACACTTTTTATTCTGGTTTACCCCATTCCAAGCTCCTAGTTTTGTTTTCCGGTGCATATTGAAGGCAACAGGACTGTCATTGTATGTGCAAGTTCATTCTGGGATTTGTAGTCCTATCTATAGACCCCCTGTACTGGTGAAACATGCATGATCTGGTTCCCTGGCCTTCAGACTGATGGGAGGTCTTTAAAATATCAATAATGTAACAGGCAGCAGTTTCTTCTATCCATCAGGTTTGTTTGGTTAATAACCAGCATTTTAATAAATGACCTCTGACCTCTCTGCTCTGTTTCTCTCTTACAGACCCAACAAACATCACAGCAGAACTTGGACAGAACGTCACTCTGCCATGTAGAGCTCCTCACAGTAAACCTGTTATTGCTGTAGAGTGGGCCAGAACTGATCTGGAGTCAGAATATGTTCTACTCTACAGAAATGACCGGATCAATCTAGAACACCAGCATCCATCCTTTAAGGACCGGGTGGATCTGCAGGAGGAACAGATTATGGTTGGAGACGTGTCCCTGGTTCTGAAGAACGTCTCGACTGATGACAGAGGAACATATGAGTGTCTAATCATCCAGATGGAAACAAACCACAACAGAGAGACGGTTCTCTACATAAAACTGGATGTAGTTCCTCCTCCAGGTGAGTTGTTGTCTTTTAGTCTCTGGATCAGAGTTTCCAGCAGCTGCCTGGTTGTTGATCTCAGAGTAAAACATCCAGAGGGTCCAGAAACTAGTTTAGCTGAGAGTATTTTAACCCTGCGTTTGAAAACCCGAGGTTTTCCACTCCATAAAGAGGGTAAAGTTTGAATGTAAATATGTTACCATGGTAACAGATTCTGGGAAGGAAAACAACCCTACCAGTCCCTTTTTATGATAGAGCAGCCGTGTTGTAATTGGAATGTTGTGGGTTTGATTCCGGCTTCCATATGTCACAGGTTATTTTGTTCTCTACAACTATAAGCAGAATAATTCTAATTATGATAGTATAACAGAATCTGGAGGTGAACAGGATGTGAGCTCAGTCATAGCTTACATTTGTTAATGGGCCCCTTGCTGCAAATGATCCACAGTTCAGGGAACTTCTCTGTATCTGAACAACATGGATTAGTTCATCCCAGGAGGAAGGTTTGGGATGTCTTCAGTATGCTAACAACCAAACCTTCTGGTCAGCTCCTTCTGAAAAGCTCTGGTTTTCATCATCATGTTGCAGCAGGTCAGCAGAATCTCTGACACTACAGTCCCTCCAGGAGTCTTCCATTGATGATGTGGGGGCCTCTGGCCATGTTACATTATGATGAGTTCCTGGCTAGCAGCCTATGGTTCTAAGTGATGCGTGGACTCAACGAGTCTCTGCTCGGTCCCCACATCCCAGCATGTCCCCTAGGTTCAGAAGGGACACACAGAAGAAGTACTGTGCCGTAAATGGTGCTGTGTCACTCACTCTTGTACTGCAGGAATCATTGACTGTTTCTTTCACAGTGTTGTAATCAATGACCTCTAACCTCTCTGTTCTGTTTCTCTCCTGCAGATCAGAGAAACATCACAGCAGAACTTGGACAGAACGTCACTCTGCCATGTAGAGCCTTTGACATTAAACCTATTATTGTTGTAGAGTGGGACAGAACTGATCTGGGGTCAGAATATGTTATTCTCTACAGAAATAACCAGTTTGATCTAGAAAACCAGCATCCATCCTTTAAGAACCGGGTGGATCTGCAGCAGAAACAGATAAAGACAGGAGACGTGTCCCTGACTGTGAAGAACGTGGTGACTGATGACAGAGGAACATATGAGTGTCGAGTCTCCCAGTCGGAAACAAACAGCAGGAGGCAGACGGTTATCTACATAAAACTGGATGTAGTTCCTCCTCCAGGTGAGTTGTTGCTTTTTAGTCTCTGATTCAAAGTTTCCAGCAGCTGCCTGGTTGTTGATGTCAGCAGAGTGAAACATCGCATTTGATAAACCTACCAATCCCTGTCTCCTGAAGCAGCTAGATGTCATGACTTTCCAACATTAAAGGTAGTTAGTGATTTTTCCAGAAGTTTCCTTAAGTCCCTTTTGATCAACCTTACATGTGCAATATTGTCTTACCTGCTCTACCTTCTCCTCAGGGGGATCACATGAAAAAAATCTCCCAAATCCACTCTGGTCTTATTTCTTTCTACTGAGGCCTTCCTCTTCTTCTCATAAACATGAACGTGGTTTAGTTCTTGTGACTCTCAGCCATGTTCAAAGTCTATGGTGAGAGCAGTGGAGCTACAACAAACAGCTAACCGCTAAGCTAACTGCAAGGCTAACGGGATACATGAACACTACAAGTGTCCATGCATAACCAGCAAGCGGAAACTAACAAGTAACGAGCGCGCAGAATGCTGTTAAATCATTGGGTCAGAATGATAGTCATGTGGGACAACCAATAGATAAAGTGGTTTCCCCCTGAACTAGAACGACAGAGGGGGGTCTCTCAGTGCATAGGGTAGTCGTCATAGAATTGACAGTCAAATTTACATATTAAACACAAGTATGGGCCGTTTCACTTTGGGACAAATTGCACGATTGCTGCTTGGTCAGTTACAGACGAGCCACCAAGATTGATTGATAGAAGGCGTCACGTCAGTTCTAACATTGTACGATGGATTCTCTAGCACAGTTTAGGGGACTTCTATTTATTCTATTTTCTGAACAACATGGCAGAAATTGTGCCAGGGGGCAGTCTTGGACAGCTTGGGATGTTAACTACCTGACCTGTCAATCAGTTCCCTCTGTAAAGCTCCAGTTGCAGAGACTGAAGCGGAGTTAGAAGTTGAAACGGCGCTGTGCACACACGGTTCCTCCTGGTTTCCCTCAGTAATGCTGGAACTAGTTCAACATTGACTGCTCTGGACTATCTAAACCGGATAATGACCCACTCATCATTATATGGCTGAAGGACAGGATACGATGTCCTTCAGCAGCGCTAACGCTGCCACATTTTGATAGATAAAGTTTTCCTGGCTGTCACAGTGCTGTTTCCCCAGTAGCAATGTGAGTGGGGGCAAAGCAGCAATGGGTTTGGACTGTATCCCGCACTGTAGTCCTCCTGTGATTATGGTGGAAACATTTATTGTTAATGAAAAAATTTGTCAAGGAATATTTTAACAAAGCTTTAAATTTGCATCCTCTCATATTCAGAAATGTGAGTCCAAGTAACTCAAATCGACCTGATCCATGTCTAAGTCTGCAGTAGAGACTGCCATTTTTTCAGGAATTCCACGGGTCACATGATTCCCATCAGAATCCCGTGGGATTAGAGTCAACATTAGTAAATATCACGGGATTGGGACGGTACAGAATTAAATGCCAACAGAAGCCAATAGTGCTTCCGGTCGATGTTTTCCGCCCGCGTAAAAAAAAACAGCAATGGAGGGACCAACCACTAGTGGTGAACTCAACCTGGAATAGTTGGATTTGAAACGCAAAGTCAGACGTAAGGACTTATCTATTATACTCACAGAGGTGACTGGTAAGTCACAAATAGTTGAATGTCACAGTGTTAATTTAAGTATCTAAACTGTGAATATAATGCCTTTATGCACTTTTTTGTTAATTGAGTATAGATCTCTTGCTAGCTGCATTCTTCTTTAGTTACACCAGTTTGAAACATTAAAGGAACTTCACTGTCCAAAGGAAATAATTACTTATTAAATTAGTATAAGGCAACATTGTACATTTTGTTTATTCAACTTAGATACATATGATCTGTTTACTTGATTACTTTTATTATGTATTTAATATTATTACTTTTATTTTAACTGGCCTTTACAACAGTTAAAATTAGGACTTAACTGGTCCTTCATAAAAATTCGGGTTCAATGAATTGCCACAAAACGTAATGAAGACACAAGAATGGGAGTCATTCTGAATGGAAGCGGGATGGGACAAGAGTGAAAATCCACTCCCGTGTCACCCTCTAGTCTGAAGCAGAATGATTATAGTGTGATCTAATGTAAAATAAGTCTTTGTAAGTTTAAATTAGTGATTTTTAGTCGTGATGTTGAGATGAAGTCTCTTGAAGACTTTCCATCCGATTTCTTGACTCTGTCAGGCTCCAGGATGGCTACAGTTTGTATTGTAATCGAGATTCCAGTTTCAGTACAAACTTGCTCTACTGCGCCATCAAGTGGACAATAAAAAATGACAGGCAGTGTGATTACTGGACATGAATTCATGTAAAGCTTTAAAGCAGCACTAGATAACATTTTTACCTAATTGTAACCTCCTCTAAGTCTCTGTGATGGTAATCTAAGTGTTTATGAGATGACTGAAGGGTCTGCAATCTCACCCTAGTGTCTGTGGATGAAAAACCACACTTGCTACTCTCCGTCAGGTAATAATGTCAGAGTTGAAGGCTGTCTGAATTCAGCACAGCAGTCTGAAGCTCCTTTCCTTCCCATGATGGAGTTCTTACTGTTGACCCCATGAAAAGTCAAGGAACAGGAGCTAGGAGCTATAATGAAGGGTATCTGGGTGGAGCATACATTTTTTTTTGGTAAATTAACCGCTAATTCTAACTTGGTTAATTAGAATGCACCCAATTTTGCATTTGATCCAGCAGAAAATCCTGTTGAATGTTGACCGTAGCAACTAGAATACGGGGAGGGGAATTAGGCCTCGCCTGTCCGACCAAGATAAACTTAAACATCAATTTGACGGGAAAGTGAAAAATCAAGCACAAAGTGAGGCAAAGTAAAACACGTCTGCTTTGAGGGAAAGGTTGAAACTATAAAGTAAAGCATTTAAAGAAACTGTGAACGTGTGATAGGAGCCCAAAAGTAGAGCAGAAATGAGTAACGCCAATCTTCTTGAAGTAAGTAAGTAAGTAAGTAAAATTTATTTATATAGCACTTTTCTCAGATAAAAATCACAAAGTGCTTCACAGTAAAATACAAATACAAAAAACAGTATACAGCAATACTAAACAGCATTTTAAAACAAAAAACAATACAAACGAAACCATAAAACCCACACGTCTAATTAAAAGCCTGCTTGAATAGCAGCGTCTTTAGTTGCTTTTTAAAAGAAGCAACAGAATTCATGCAGCGTAAAGAGAGAGGCAAAACATTCCACAGCCTCGGAGCCACTGCCTGGAATGAGCGATCCCCTCTAGTTTTAAAATAAGTGCGTGGGACCACTAACAATAATTGGCCCAGTGACCTCAGACTATGGGTCGGAGTATGGAGCTGTATCAGCTCAGAAATGTAGGGAGGAGCTAGACCATGCAGGGCTTTAAAAGTAAGGACAATAATTTTGAACTGGATTCTATACTGGACCGGTAACCAGTGCAAAGCTGCTAATACTGGGGTAATGTGATCTCTTTTGTTTATGTGAGTTAAAAGCCTTGCAGCAGAGTTCTGGACAACCTGAAGACGGTTTAGCTCCTTCTTGCTCAAGCATGTAAAAAGACTGTTGCAATAGTCCAACCGTGAGGAGATAAAAGCATGAATAATCATTTCCAACTCACCCTTTGAAACCAATGGTCTTAATTTGGAGATATTTCTTAGTTGGAAATAACAGTTTCTAACTAGTTGTTTGGAATGGTTCTCCAAGGACATTGCTGTATCGAACACAACACCTAAGCTCCTGAGGCTCGGCTGAACAGACGAGCCTAAGTCGGCAATATATTGCTTTATCTGAGGGATTTTACATTCAGGTGCGATAATTAGTGTTTCTGTTTTCTCTGAATTTAGAAGCAAGAAGTTGTCACTTAACCACTGTTTAATACTAGCCAGACAGTTAGTTAAGGAAGACAATTTATGAAATTCAGTGTCCTTAAATGAGCAATAAAGTTGAATATCATCAGCATACAGATGGTAGGATATGTCATTGAATTTACTGATTATCTGACCTAGTGGAAGTATGTATAAAAGGAACAAGATGGGTCCCAAGACAGAACCCTGAGGTACCCCACACGACAACTGCGTTGTTTCCGACATGATTTGGTTTACGTAAACACTAAAACTTCTACCAGAAAGGTAAGATGAAAACCATTTTAAAACTGAACCTGACATCCCAACCGAATCATGGAGTCTATTTATCATTATTGTATGGTCAACAGTGTCAAAAGCTGATGAAAGGTCCAGGAGAACCAGAACTGTATATTTCTTAGAGTCAGCTGACATCAGAATGTCACTCGAGACTTTCAGCAATGCAGTTTCTGTGGAATGTTTTTTACGGAAACCGGACTGATAGTTGTCAAACAGCCCATGGTTCTCTAGGAAAGTAGTGAGTTGTTCAGCTACAACCTTTTCTAAAATTTTTTAAATAAATGGAAGTTTGGATATTGGCCTGAAGCTCTTAGGTTGTAATGGGTCCAAACTGGGCTTTTTCAGTACAGGTTTAACAACAGCATGTTTAAAAAAGGTAGGAACGACACCAGTTAAAAGTGAGGTATTTAGCATATCCACAATACAGGGGCCAATAGAATCAAATACTTGCATAAATAGCACAGTTGGGAGGACATCCATAGGACAGGATGAAGGTTTTAGTTTATGTAGAAGAGAGGTAATGTCCTGTAAAGTCACCGGTTTAAAGTGTGACCAAGAATGAACTGACGACAAATCACATGCAGAGTTCTGAGTAAGTGAAGGAGAGATGTTTGCCCTAACATCTCTGGTCTTACTTACAAAGAAGTGAAGGAATTCATTACAGTCTGATTTTGAGGACACTAATGGTTCGGGGGCAGGAGGAGAGACTATTGCATTTATAGTCTCAAACAAGATTTTAAGGTTTTGCTTCTTAGAGGATATAAGCTGAGAAAAGAAATGAGTTCTCGCATTTCTTAGCATCTCATTTAGGGTAGCTATTTGTTCCCTCAGTTGCAGCCTATGAACCTCAAGTTTAGAGGACTTCCACAAACGTTCAACTTTTCTACAGTTTCTCCTAAAACACTGTACAGTTTCATCAACCCAAGGACATGGTTTTTTACGGGAAACAATGTTTGATTTCACTGGTGCCACTTTATCTAAAATGGTTAGGCAGTGGTTATTAAAAGACTGAATAAGAGCATCTGCATCACTGCATCCCATCAGGGAGCATGCATCAAACAAAGCAGAGAACTTCTCCCCAGCATCATGAGTAATGATGCGCCTCTGTGTCCTAATTCCCAGGGGCGGAGGATCAAGAAGAAAGTTAATGTCAAATAACACACAACAGTGATCGCTCACATGAACATCTTCAACACGAGTATTCACTACATCAAGACCAAGTGAAAAAACAAGATCTAAAGTGTGACCCTTTATGTGTGTGGGTCCAGAAACATGCTGAATAAAATTAAAAGAGTCTGTGATAGACAGGAGATCCGCAGCTGTGTTACTTGTTGTGTCATCAATATGCAAGTTGAAGTCCCCAATAATTAAGACCTTCTCCAGTTTGATGATGGATGATAAAAAGTCTGTAAAGTCAGTGAGGAAGACGCCAGCCGGGCCAGGAGGACGATAAATTAAGACACAGTAAAATGTATAAAAAGCACCAATTTTAAGTAACTGGGACTCAAAAGAGGGAAAACTTTCAGAGTTTATAGCTCTGCATATGAACATGTTTCGATGCACAGCAGCAAGCCCTCCACCGCGGCGCGCTAAGCGGGGCGTCCCAGTAACAGAGCAGCCGATGGGACAGAGCTCATTCAAATGGACAAACTCATTTTCCCTTTGCCACGTTTCGGTTAAGAACATAAAATCCAAGTTTTCGCTGGTAAAAAGCTCGTTAAGAATAAATGATTTGTTAGAGATGGAACGAGCGTTGAGTAAGGCAAACCGGAGCGATGACGGGAGGCCAGCATCCACAACCGCTGACGGAACTGACCGTAAACAGGTAGCTCGGTCACGTGATCTCCACCTTGGTCGTGCAGTCAATCGCTGGCTACACAGCACAGCAAACATTGGCGGTGGAAAGTCCGCGCTTCCACCTGAATGCCGCCAGGACAGACGACGCGCTCCTCCAAGAGACAGTGACGCCCCGGTACACCGCAGCTGGGGAGCGTCCCCTCCCGCATCCTGTAAGGAAACCAGCCGCAACCACCGGCTTTGCCGTCCACACTGAGGCCAGAGCGTATCCCTCCAAGAGGATCGTCGTATCTTGACCTGGACGCCAGCTCTACAGCCCCTTTTCTTCAGTCTCTTTTTCCGGTATCCAGTACATCTGGACGTAAACAGAAGCCGGTACTCGGGTGAGGAGGGAGGACACACGAGCGGGGGTGGAAAAGTTTGTTTGTAGCTTTCCCAGCTATCAAAGAGTCCTTCCATAGACTCTCTGATATCCAACAACAGGCGCCGGTCGTATGTCCGAGCAGCAGAGACATAATTGTTAGACGTTAGGGCTGATATGGTAAAAAAATATACTAATAAAAACACTAAAAAGTGAGACAGGTCTAACGCAGCAACGGCCAAGCCAAACACAGGCGCCATCTTCTGAAGCTCGTTCAGAGAGCGACTGCAGCGTTGTGATTGCTGCCACACCGGTAGGTTAATTGGTGTGAGTGTGTGGATGGTAGTTTGTCCTGTCTTGTCTCTGTGTTGCCCTGTGATGGACTGGTGACCTGTCCAGGGTGAACCCGCCTCTCACCCATTGACAGCTGGAGATAGACACCAGCACCCCCCTGTGGCCCCAACAGGGATAAGCGTGCATAGATAATGGATGGATGGATTATTCATTAATCATATTGCCACTGCTGCAACACTAGCAATAACACTGAATAACACTGTTCTGTGTGGAATTTTTATGCATATAAATGATGTTCAAACATCTTGTCTTATAAACACTGAAAAGTAGGACATGTATGACTGACTAAATGTTAAATAATAATAAACTGCTAAAATAGGAAGCTTTGCTAACTGTTGACCAAAACAGCAGTCATCTTGAATCCTGACGTAGGGTATGGTCGTGTTGCTTTTAGTTTCTAACTCGTAGTTCTGAGACTCTGTAGGAAGCAGCTGGTCTTAGTGCAGTTTTCAGAGAGCAGTAGAGGATGTTCTTCAGTCCCCTCTGACCTCACTGATGAGATTTCACTCTGGTTCTGTTCTACAGGGGAGCCTGACGACAAGAACAAGAATGGATCTGGTCAACTGAGTGTCGTTCTGTTGGTAGCTGTCATAATGGGTATTGTTATTGTCATTGGTGTTTTTGTGATGTATAGAAAGAAATTAAAGTTTTTCCGGCCTCCTGATGAAGCAGCTGAACCTGAAGTCTCAATACCTCTGGACTCATCAGCTAAGTTTTGAATTCAGCAGGTAAAGTGAAGTTCTGCTGATGATGAGACACATTTCAGAGACTTACGGAGGATTTCCTCCTCATGAGGACCAACATCCTCCTTCTCCTCCTCCTCCTCCTCCTCCTCATCAACCTGCAGCAGCAAACCTGAACTCTGCCATCAAGCGTTTCTGTCCTCCAGCAGAACCTCAGCTGGTCCAGATCTGCTCTAAAAGCCGTTCCAGGCTGGACTTGTTGCCTCGTTATTCTGTAAAGCTTTAGACTGAATGTCAGGATCCTGTTACAGTATTGTTACTTTTAGAAGTTTCTGTATTTAAACCTCCAAATGTGTCCTGATTTCATCTTCATCATCACTGAACACATCTGCCTGATGGGTCTGATGCCTTATTTCACTCTGCAGAACCGGTGCAGCTCACTGTGCAGCTCTAGTTGCCTTCAGCAGCAGCTAACTGGTTATTATCTGACTTCATGCTGAGGAGAACTTCAGGTCTCAGGGCCGACCCGCTGGTTCCTCTGGTTCTCCTGTTAATGGATCAAATGGCTGCTTTATTCCCTGTTAATGTTGTTTTAACAGAAACGTCTCATTCAGGTTGTTAAATGTTACGCTTGCCTTAAAATTGATTAAATTGTTATTTATGAACCATTTCTGATGTCTTTAATTTCAAAACGGCCGTTAAATAGTGACAACTTCTACAGTGTGGACATGGTGGTGAGTGATCAGTAGACATAATCTTTATCAAAGTAAATATTTACTGAACTTTTTCTGCAAGGTTTGGATTTTAATTTTTTTTTTTTACTTTTCAGGTGTTAGATTCACGTTTTCAAGCTATAATCATGTCATCAACTCCCTCATGTGAGGGAGGTGATGACATGATTATACCCTACATCAGCTGTTTGTATGACGTTGCTTTAATTTCCTAATGATAAATCCAACACTGTTCCTGCTGTTCAGACCTTCCCTGCCTGAGGCCCCTGAAGCTTGGGGCCCAAGATCTTTTTTGCATAAGAGCAAATTTTTCCTGATGACGTGACCTGAGAAAGTAGCTGTTGGTTGGAGCTAGACCGGCTGCAGTAAGGCGTCCATCCACTAGGGGCGCTTTAGATTCTTCTTAGGTGATCCTGATCTGAGTTTGGTGTGAGTCTGCAGGGATGTGCATCCCTGGGATGGACAGGAGACCATAGTTTGCCTATGGAAACAATTTGTTGTTTATCCCTGAAAAACTGTTGTTAAAGATAATAAAGTCTTTTATTGTGGCATAGTGGGGATGTAACAATAGTTCCTATTGATGTATGACTACTGTTTAAACAATAACCATTATACCATTCTACATGTTTTGTGCACACAAATAGTGCTGAAACATCCTGTCTTATGAGCCCTGAAAGGTACTACATCATGCACGACTAACTAAATGTTGCAGAAACAATACCACTGCTAAAAACAATCAGAGAACAAAGCTTTAGAGGTTGTTCCGTTTTTAAATGAAATGCGCCGTTTTTTTAAGACTGATTGTCAGATCCAACACGGTGGCTTCCTTGCATCAACAGTAAGCTGATAAAACATTTATTTTACAAGATACAGTTGTAAAAGTGTCTAAAATCAATGTTACATGAACCGTACATTTGCATGTGGAAAGTCCAGCTTTTAAAGTATATTTGAAAGAAGCACTATGAACAAAGGAGCATCTTTCCAGGCGGTCGCCATTTTGGAATCCTAAACTTTAGATTTTTGTTTTTATTTTGGTATCCTGACTTCTCCGACTGTTTTATCTACAGGGCTTTCTACTCTGGTTTACCTCATTCTGAGCTCCTAGTTTTGATTTTCAGTGCATATCGAATGCAACAGGACTGTCTTTGTATGTGCAAGTGCATTCTGGAATTTGTAGTCCTATCTATAGACCCCCTGTACTGGTGAAACATGCATGTTGTGGTCCCCTGGCCTTCAGACTGATGGGAGGTCTTTAAAATATCAATAATGTAACAGGCAGCAGCTTCTTCTTCTTCTTCCCACCAGGTTTGTTTTGTTAATAACCAACAGTTTAATAAATGACCTCTGACCTCTCTGCTCTGTCTCTCTCCTACTGACCCATCAGACATCACAGCAGAACTTAGACAGAACGTCACTCTGCCATGTAGAGCTCCTCACAGTGAACCTGTTATTGTTTCAGGTTTCCAACCCTTCATTAGCTGTGTTGTATGATGTTCCTTTCATTTCCTAATGATATACCCAACGTTACTCCTGTTGTTCAGACCATTTCTTTTTGAGGTCCCTTAGGCTTGTTGACCCAAGATCTCATACGAGCAAATTTTTCCTGATGACGTTACTTGAGACAGTAACTGTTGGTTGAAGCCAAACCTCCAGCAGTAAGGTCTCCATCCACTAAGGGCGCTTTAGATTTGCTTTAAAGAGATTCTTGCTAGTTGACCCTACTGAGCTATATAATACACTGGAGTGCTAATCGCCGGCTGTTAGAACGAGTCGCTTTGAAGCCACCAGCCGCCATATTGGTACTCCCTATTTTCCCCCAGTAACTAGGGAATATGTGTGCTACAGCATCGAATAACGAGGATTTTCTCATGTTCAGGGGGGGCTTAAGACTTTTAAAATGTCAAATGCCATATACTTTTATGTTATGTTCTAAAACTATCAAGTACTGAGAAAGTCATGTGCTGAAATATTTAGCATTTTATTTATTTAAATATATATATATATATATATATATATATATATATATATTTAAATATATGAATATATATATATATATATATATATATATATATATATATATATATAACATTTATAAATATATGAATAACATTATACAAAAACATATATTTACATATATGTATACATGTACACATACTTATATATACATATATATATATTTAATATGAATAACATGTAAAATATTTCAGCACCTAATTTCCTAGTAGTTGATAGTGTTAGTACATCCACTGACTGTAGAATTACCTGTGACACATTTTCACTCAGCCAGAAAACTGCTTGTTGTTGCAACTTAATCCTGTGGGATTCTGTGAGAGTAGGGAGTAGCAAGATGGCGGCCAGTGACTTCAGTTTTTCGGCAAAATCAGCACTCCAGTGTATTATATAGCTCAGTGGTTGACCCTGATCTGAGTTTGTTATGAGCATAGACATGTGATAGACATAATATAAGAGTAGACGTGTCATTGGGCGGGTTCTGCCTCTGCTGCAATGCGTCAGAGCGTCCGCCATCTTAAATGTGGCAAATCTGCAGTTTCTCAGTCACTTAAACAGTATCAGAGGGACTTTAATCTCTGAATATACTTTGTATTCGTAGTATTTTTGTTTTTGTAATATTACAAGTTTATTTTCGTATCCCTTTAGCTTCATTCTCCTGAATTTATTCTTGTAAAAAATAAAAATTATTAAAATAATCTAACCCGGCCCTATTACTCCAGGAGTGAAATAATACTGCAAACGGTAACTTTTCTGGAAATGTTCCCTCTTAATTCTCATAATATGATGTTTTTCTCATAACATTTCTCAGATACAAGTAGTGAAATCAGCCAGATTACATTTCCATGCAGCACAGGAATGAGGCATCTTCTCTGATTCACGTTCACAATAACAGAACTCAACTTTTTTCTGCCACATACAATATGGCGGTGACGTTGACGTGTGAACCTGCGCCCTATGACGCGTCTACGTATATATGTCTATGGTTATGAGTGTGCCCTTAGACATCATAAACGTAGACGTGTCATTGGGCGGGTTCTGCCTTATGCTGCGAATGCGTCAGAGCGTCCGCCATCTTAAATGTGGCAAATCTTCAGTTACTCAGTCACTTAAACAGTATCAGAGGGACTTTAATCTCTGAATATACTTTGTATTCGTAGTATTTTTGTTTTTGTAATATTACATGTTTATTTTCGTATCCCTTTAGCTTCATTCTCCTGAATTTATTCTCGTAAAAAATAAAAATTATTAAAATAATCTAACCTGGCCCTATTACTCCAGGAGTGAAATAATACTGCAAACTGTGATTATTCTGGAAATGTTCCCCCTTAATTCTCATAATATGACGTTTTTCTCATAACATTTCTCAGATACAAGTAGTGAAATCAGCCAGAATACATTTCCATGCAGCACAGGAATGAGGCATCTTTTCTGATCCACGTTCACAATAACAGAACTCAACTTTTTTCTGCCACATACAATATGGCGGTGACGTTGACGTGTACCTGCGCCCAACGACGCGTCTACGTATATATGTCTGTGGTTATGAGTGTGCCCTTAGACATCATAAACGTAGACGTGTCATTGGGCGGGTTCTGCCTTATGCTGCGAATGCGTCAGAGCGTCCACCATGTTGAATGTGGCAAATCTTTCTGTTAGACACTTAAACAATATCAGAGGGACTTTACTATAGAATATACTTTATATTCGTAATATTTTTATTTTTGTAATATTACAAGTTTATTTTTGTATCTCTTTGGCTTTATTCTCCTGACTTTATTCTCGTAAAGACTAACAATATTTATAGGAATCTAACCTGGCCCTATTACTCCAGGACTAAGATAGTCCTGCAAATTGTGACTATTGTGAAAATGTTCTCTCTTATTTCTCATAATATGACGTTTTTTTTTTTTTTTTTGTTTTTTTTTTATAGTAAACCTGTTATTGCTGTAGAGTGGAGGAGAACTGATCTGGGGTCAGAATATGTTCTTCTCTACAGAAATTACCACTCTGACCTAGAACAACAGCATCCATCCTTTAAGAACCGGGTGGATCTGGAGAAGGGACAGATTAAGGATGGAGACGCCTCCCTGGTTCTGAAGAACGTCTCTACTGATGACAGAGGAACATATGAGTGTCTAGTAGTCCGGATGGAAACAAACCACAACAGGCAGACGGTTCTCTACATAAACCTGGATGTAGTTCCTCCTCCAGGTGAGTTGTTGTCTTTTAGTCTCTAAATCAGAGTTTCCAGTGGATTTGGGTGGTTTTAGTGTTTGGTTGTTTGGTATTGTTGATCAAAAAGTTGCTGTGGCTGCCACACATTTTCATGTCAGGTCAAACGTTTGTGTGGATTTTCAGTCTGTTATGCAATGTTCATTTTTATACATCCTGAGTTGTACGCTTACTTTGTACATGAGACCCCAGGACTGTATGTCTTCTAGCAGAGGATAACATTTCTATAATTCTGCTGGTTAAAACATCTCCACCATAATAACACAACCATAGAAAAAAGGGCAAATGTGTTGTAACCTGTCTTGAGGCTATAAACGGTAATAATTACTCCTTGGTTCATGTTGGTCAGTATGAATTATCATTTATTGATATAAGACGTACCTGACTGTAAGTCATAGGATCAACCAAACTATGGAAAAAAGTGTGACTTATAGTCCAAAAATATGTGATCACCACCTACTTTCATGTTCAGCTGAACAGTTCATCACGACAGACCAATAGCCACTAGTATATGTGTATTTATACATCTTAAAAGCATTACATTGTTTTAACAAACAACCTTCATTACTGGTTTAGCAAAGGCTACTGTTAAAACGATAACAATGACAATAACGCGGTTCTAGGCGGTATTTTGTGCAAATAAACGGAGCTGAAACGTCCCGTCTGATGAACACTGAAATGTAGCACCTGTACGACTGACTACTTGTTACATAAAGTATGAAGTTTTATGAAGTTTTACTCAATGTCGCTGCTAGCAGCACCATCATGAATGCCGAGGTCGGCTACCATCCTGTTACACCGACTTTCAGATTCGTAATACCGACATTAGGGTCCATTCCAGTTAAATCATCCGACTCGGAGGTCGCTAATTCCGACTACGGAGGACAAATGGGACGCACCGCTTGTCTTCATCCAGCTCCTCCTTCTTCCTTATCTAACAGCGAGGTCAGATATCGGAGTGTCAGAGCTGTAAATATTATCTTTGTTAGTGGTAGAACAAACAGCTAATCTAGTGAGGTTTAGAGCGCCGAATAAAGCCGATTGTGTCTTGTTGAGTTAAAATCATATTATTGATTTAAGATAAATACATGAAACTTTGGGACAGTAGAGACCCGGAAATGGATCATTTAGCGACGACCTCGCTGCTGTTGAAACTGACTTCCATCTTCTTCATCTCGTCTGCCTCTGCAGGTGAAGTATCGCTGGAAAAATGTTCGGTTCAAAGAGATTTTGATCTTAGACACGGAGATTTGTTGATTGTTGATGGAAACCATCTATGTCCTCATCAATGGTCTTTGTCGCTGTGTGCTGGTGGCGTCACTGTAGCTAAATATGTCGGTCACAATGAGAGAAGAAAGAGGAACAGATAAAACTGATGAAGAGCAGGAATTTGATCCATCTGAAGAAAATCACTTTAAACCACAGATCTAGACTGGTTTTGATGAACGTCTTTATAAAAGTTTGTTTGTCATTAAATGGCAGCTTTGCGTGTTGACTGTCTTTGTGTGCGCAAGTGCATTCTGGGATTTGTAGTCCTGTCTGTAGTCCTACTGTATTGGTAAACCTTTAAGACATGAATGTTGTGGTGCTCTGGCCTTCAGACTGATGGGAAGTCTTTAAAGTATTAACGATTTAATGTTAAAAGCAGCAGCTTCTTCTTCTTCTTCTTCCATCAGGTGTGTTTGGTTAATAACCAACAGTTTAATAAATGACCTCTGACCTCTCTGCTCTGTTTCTCTCCTACAGACCCAACAAACATCACAGCAGAACCTGGACAGAATGTCACTCTGCCATGTAGAACTTCTGACAGTGAACCTGTTGTTGCTGTAGAGTGGGACAGAAAAGATCTGGGGTCAGAATATGTTCTTCTCTACAGAAATAACCAGTTTGATCTAGAAAACCAGCATCCATCCTTCAAGAACAGGGTGGATCTGGAGGAGGAACAGATTAAGGATGGAGACGTGTCTCTGGTTCTGATGAACGTCTCTACTGATGACAGAGGAACATATGAGTGTCTAGTCGTCCAGACAGAAACAAACAACAGGAGGGAGACGGTTCTCTACATAAACCTGGATGTAGTTCCTCCTCCAGGTGAGTTGTTGCCTTTTAGTCTCTAAATCAGCGTTGACGACAACTGCCTGGTCGTTGATGTTAGAGTGAAACATCCAGAAGGTCCAGAAACTAGTTTATCTGAGAGGTTTGAGTATTTTAACTATTTGTTAGGAAAAGTCCTGGTTTTGTCCTCCAGAGAGAGAGAGATAAGTTTAAGTGTAATGTATCACCATGGTAACAGCTTCTACCAGTCTTTGCCCCCTGAACCAGTCACATGTCATGAGTTTCTATCATTAACTCTGATCATGTGATGTGATTTTTAGTGGAGTGGGAGGGGGCTGTGGATGAGTGCATAGAGTAGTTGTCTTATAATGGGAATGTTGTGAGTTTGATTCCAGCTTCCCCATTTAATATGTAGATGTGCCCCTGGACAAGGCACTTAACCCAAAGTGTCCTACTGATCTGCGTATAGGTGTATGAAGGCCGAAATACACCAAACCCTCTGATCCGTTCGATGCAACGGTAAATTGCGTTGTAGAAATTAGATCTGCTCTAAGTTAAAGGCGCCAAAGTAGACTGACTTGGAGTTTTCCTCCATAGCTCCAACCAAGGTAGACCCTGGCTGTATTTTAGTCAGAGCTTCTCAGCATTTTGATGGGAAATCAATGAGTCAGACAGGAAAATCAACACTTTGACAAAGTAAAACACGTCTATTTGGGGAAAATACAAAATAAAATCTCCAAACCGCAAGGTAAACAGAATGCAATATCCAGCCGGGTTCATACTAAAAAACAAGGGCTGGGGCGGCTGGGCTACTAGTAAAAGCTAAATAAATGCTAAATAAACTAAGTGAACGCCAAGCAAGTAAATTGCTAACCTGAAAAATCAATAGAGGGACCACAAAACTCTTCCAACTCACTACCGAGGCAGAAGACGGAGCTGCTGTTATACCCTATAGTGGCAGAGATGCTAACTTGTCAGTTTCTCCAAGTGATGTCACAAAAACCAATAGAAACACTAATTCTAAATTCAATCCAAGACACTTGTTGAACCTTAGGATGGCACCACACTGAAAGTTTTCAACAAATATGCAGTAAATTGTAGAAATTATGACCAGGATGTGTAGACTGTACTATATGACAACCTTGTTAACAGTTTATTAGCAAAAAAAATTAATTTCGGGTGAGCTACCCTTTAAAAAGTGATTTAGTTTTTCCTGGGTGTTCCATGGACAGCTCCATGGGAGAACACAGTGCACCCTTCAGGTCTGACTGCAAACTCTGTGTTGGATTGTTTTGGTCTGGGTAAAGAAGCAGCCGATCATACGACTCACCCCTCCTCGCCCGTTTGCCTTGATTGGCAGGAGAAGTGATTCTGCTGATAAGTGTCATTATGAAATAAAAGATTACTTTAAAAATTAACATTTGGTAACACAAACTGATTCTATTAAATAAAAATGCCTCAACAATAATTCTGTATATTGTGAACAAATTAATGTGAAATACATTTTATATTATTACACACATTGTTCAAGAATGAAAAATACTTCTTAAAAATTTGATTATTTTTTTAAGCATTCAGTTATTTTACAATTTCGTTGTAACTTTGTATATTTATCTCTTATTTATTCCAGTAGATAATTATTTCATAATGTTTTATTAATACAATTTTGAGCAGTTTGGCATTTCATATTCAGACAGAACGATGACAGCGTTGGGACTGTAGGACTTTGCTGATGGAAGAATTTGGAGGGAGCTTGTCTAGCTAGCTCAAGTCAGCCATCGCCACGGAGTCTGCTCTTATTTTGTTCCAGACTCAACTACTATAATGAGATTAAAAAATAATTATACATAATAATATAAATATAATATTTCATGCCTTATTCCACAGGCATACAATTATTATAATAAAGTGGAATCCTGGGTCCAGCAGGATTATAGCGATATAAATACAGTTTAGCTCTGGTAAAATCTGGCTCATTGCTGTAAATGATCCACAGCAGAGATACAAATTATCGATTTAATGAGTTCATCTAAAGTTGATTGTTCTTATCGATGGACTAACGAATGATTAATGCGCAGCCATTTTCTCTAGTATCAAGTTAGTCTTTCCATTACATGGAGGGCTAATTTGTTTACACTGTGCTGGATTTAAAACAAGGAACGTCATTATATTTAAGTTTATTGTGCCACCTGTATTAAATACTGACTGAATAAACAGAAACTGAGGTTTTCTCACACATTATTAAACTTGGACATATTTATAGAATACAACTAAACAGGATTCTATTAAGTTACTGGATAGAAACCAATAAGTTGAATAGAATAAAATATATGGAACACTTCTCATCAACACAAAGTCCTTTACCATAAACTGAGCAAATTTGGCATCATGTCTTTTTCTGACACGTTACAATTTTTCGGATAATGCCCTCTACTTCTCTGTAATCACATCGTTGCCTTCTGTACATCAGAGGGTTTTGGTTGAGGAACTGACTCTGCTCCGCCATGCAGCCCGGCTGACTGGAAGCTATTTAGCTGACATGTTAAGGAGCTTGTTGAAGGGTTTATTTAAGAACAGAATCACATAAAGAGCATTTTGCATCCTCAATAAACAGTAAAAAAGTAACCCTACACTGGACTCCATTTGCATCCGCCATTACTTTTTTCTCTCTTACTACTACGGTCTGGTTCCACTTTAGAATGACCGACAGCGCCCTCTTCTGGATACGGGCAATACTACAACACTGAAAGAAGGTCTAACGTTATCAGGTAATCGGATGGAACAAATTTTAAGCTAATTGACCAATTATTGGCAATTAACTGTAAGTCAATTATTTGTTTGCATCACTAATCCATAGTTTAGGGAACTTTCATGTATCTAAATAATAAGGATAAGATCATCTCATGGACAGCAAAATGGCACCAGCAATGCACAGTTCTTCCTGGTTTCCCTCTGTAATTCTGGAGCCAGTTCAAAAATTATTTCTCTGGGCAGTCTGAACTGGTTAATAGGTCATCCATCATCATGTGACTGCAGGTTTTGGTGTTTGGTTGTTTGGTATTATTGATCAAATAGTTGCTGTGGCTGCCACACATTTTCATGTCAGGTCAAACGTTTGTGTGGATTTTCAGTCTGTTATGCAATGTTCATTTTTATACATCCTGAGTTGTACGCTTACTTTATACCCCTTTATACCTTTATACACCAGGACTGCATGTCTTCTTGCAGAGGATAGCATTTCTATACTTTTTCTGGTTAAAACATCTCCACCATAATAACACAACCATAGAAAAAAGGGCAAATATGTTGCATCCCGTCTTGAGGCTATAAACGGTAATATTTACTCCTTGGTTCATGTTGGTCAGTATGCATTATCATTTATTGATATAAGTCGTACCTGACTATAAGTTGTAGGATCGACCAAACTATGGAAAAAAGGACTTGTAGTCCAAAAAAAATATGTTTTTTGTTAAAACAATATAATTCTTATGAGATATAAATACACATATACTAGTGGCTACTGGTCTGTCGTGATGAACTGTTCAGTTGAACATGAAAGATTAAACAGCAGTAGGAGGTGATCCTTCATTACTGGTTTAGCAAAGGCTACTGTTAAAATGATAACAATGACAATAACGCTGTTCTAGGCGGTATTTTGAGCAAATAAACGGAGCTGAAACGTCCCGTCTGATGAACACTGAATGGTAAACTCACTAAAAGTAACATAAATAATAGAAACAGTAAAAGTATGAGGTTTTACTCAATGTCGCTGCTAGCAGCACCATCATTAATGCCGAGGTCAGGAACCATCCTGTTACACCGACTTTCTGACTCGTAATACCGACTTTAGGGTCCATTCCAGTTAAATCTTCCGACTCGGAGGTCGAGAACTCCGACTACCGAGGATAAATGGAACGCACCGCTTGTCTTCATCCCGCTCCTCCTTCTTCCGTATCTAACAGCGAGGTCAGTTATCGGAGTGTCAGAGCTGTAAATATTTTCTTTATTAGAGGCTTTGTTAGGAACAGCTAATCTAGTGAGGTTTAGAGTGCCGAATTAAACTGATTTTGTCTTGTTGAGTTAAAATCATATTATTGATTTAAGGTAAATACATGAAACTTTGTGACAGTATAAACCAGGAAATGGATCATTTAGCGACGACCTCGCTGCTGTTGAAACTGACTTCCATCTTCTTCATCTCGTCTGCCTCTGCAGGTGAAGTATCGCTGGAAAAATGTTCGGTTCAAAGAGATTTTGTTCTTAGACACGGAGATTAGTTGATTGTTGATGGAAACCATCTATGTCCTCATCAATGGTCTTTGTCGCTGTTTGCTGGTGGCGCCATTGTAGCTAAATATGTCGGTCACAATGAGAGAAGAAAGAGGAACAGATAAACCTGATGAAGAGCAGGAATTTGATCCATCTGAAGAAAATCACTTTTAACCACAGATTTAGACTGGTTTTGATGAACGTCTTCATAAAAAGTTTGTCATCAAATGCTAGCTTTACGTACTTAACTGTCTTTGTATGTGCAAGTCATTCTGGGATTTGTAGTCCTTTCTGTAGTCCTACTGTATTGGTACCTTTAACACTGATGGGAGGTCTTTAAAGTCTCAACAATTTAATGTTAAAAGCAGCAGCTTCTTCTTCTTCTTCCATCAGGTTTGTTTGGTCAATAACCAACAGTTTAATCAATGACCTCTGACCTCTCTGCTCTGTTTCTCTCCTACAGACCCAGCAAACATCACAGCAGAACCTGGACAGAATGTCACTCTGCCATGTAGAACTTCTGACAGTGAACCTGTTGTTGCTGTAGAGTGGGACAGAAAAGATCTGGGGTCAGAATATGTTCTTCTCTACAGAAATAACCAGTTTGATCTAGAACACCAGCATCCATCCTTTAAGAACCGGGTGGATCTGCAGGAGGAACAGATCAAGGATGGAGACGTGTCTCTGGTTCTGAAGAACGTCTCTACTGATGACAGAGGAACATATGAGTGTCTAGTTATCCAGACGGTAACAAACCACAACAGAGAGACGGTTCTCTACATAAACCTGGATGTAGTTCCTCCTCCAGGTGAGTTGTTGTCTTTTAGTCTCTGGATCAGAGTTGACATTAGAGTGAAACATCCAGAAGGTCCATAAACTAGTTTATCTGAGAGCTCAGAGTATTTTAACTCTGCGTTTTCTACTCTAGAAAGAGAATTATCTTCAGTTTAATGCAGTTATTGATGGACATGTGACTTTGTCCATATTGGTGATCGAAAAACTCTTTATTTGAGATAATCCACTGATCTCACCCTCCTCGCGCTTCCCTTTCCCGTGTCCCCATGCTCTCCACGGTTCTGCGCTCGCTTCTCGTCCTCACCTCATTTATAAGTTATGCCAAACTTGTCCAGGAACACTAATAGAACACTTTGGAATCAGTGAGTTCTGCTTCACAACCTCAGACTCATTGATGTGACGCCTCCTGTCAATCAATCATGGAAGCTCGTCTCTAACTGACCAATCAGAGTTTTTAATTTGTCCCAAAGTGAAACTGTTCTTACCTGCAGAAGCTGCTCACCTTTCCCTCTGAAAACATCACAAGATGTTACATTACAAACTTGTCAGACCTGTTGATTCGTTCCAGCATAAATTTACGACTCAGAGGTCAGACACTTTCAGAGGTGAAATAAGTTCTGTGTGTTTTATGCACCTGATAACTTTAAACTGAGGTTAGCTGGCTGAATCTGACAGTCGGACTCTCTGCAGGATGAGGATCTAAGGTCAGGTTCTCCTGGAAGAGACGAGTGTCTCTAATTATGCTGATGAAGCGGTTCTCTGCCTATCTGCCTGTAGAAAGGGACCAGTGCTGAGGCCATTACTGACTTCATGTTTTTTCTGTTGCTTGTTTGACCGTAGGCATTTATTAATAGTTTTAAAGCTCTGCCAACAAATAAAATAATAGCTGGGAGTAACAGCCCACCAAGTAGGTCAGAAAATAACTCCTCAGGTAAATCCACACATAGTTCTGCTATAAAATTTAAAGTCTGTGAAAGTGAAACCATGTGGTAGAGCAGTTCAGCCCAGCCAGGAGAAACCCAGTTTGTAGAGGAAAAGCCTGTTACCATGGAGATATACTCAGTTTACATTTTCTCTGTTTTTAAAAAGTAAATCCAGAATTTTTCCAAACTCAGAGTTTTCCCACCAACACTTTTCTAGAAAGCTCCTCTGGTCAGAGGTTTTCTGATGATGATGATGAGACTCTGTAGGAAGCAGCTGGCCTTAGTGCAGCTTTCAGAGAGTAGAGGATGTTCTTCAGTCCCCTCTGACCTCACTGATGAGATTTATCTGGTTCTGTTCTACAGGGGAGCCTGATGACGGGAGCAAACGTGGATCTGATGGATAGAGGGCTGGAGTGTTTGTTGGAGTTGTTGTACCTGCCATAATTATAATTGTTGCTATAGTTGCTATTTTTCTTAAAAGAAAATCAAATCTAGACCTGCTTCCTGGAGCAGCAGCTGGACCTCAGCAGAGTTTAATGGCTCAGCTGGTCCAGATCTGCTCTAAAAGCCGTTCCAGGCTGGACTTGTTGCCTCGTTATTCTGTAAAGCTTTAGACTGAATGTCAGGATCCTGTTACAGTATTGTTACTTTTAGAAGTTTCTGTATTTAAACCTTCAAATGTGTCCTGATTTCATCTTCATCATCACTGAACACATCTGCCTGATGGGTGCGATGCCTTATTTCACTCTGCAGAACCGCTGCGGCTCACTGTGCAGCTCTAGTTGCCTTCAGCAGCAGCTAACTGGTTATTATCTGACTTCATGCTGAGGAGAACTTCAGGTCTCAGGGCCGACCCGCTGGTTCCTCTGGTTCTCCTGGTAATGGATCAAATGGCTGCTTTATTCACTGCTGAATGTTGTTTTAAGAGAAACGTCTCATTCAGGTTGTTAAATGTTACGCTTGCCTTAAAATCGATTCAATTGTTATTTATGAACCGTTTCTGATGTCTATAATTTCCAAATGGCCGTTAAATAGTGACACATTCTACATTTTGGAGATGGTGGTGAGTGCACAGTAAATGTAATCTTTATTAAAGTAAATATTTACTGAACTTTATCTGTAAGGTTTGGATTTGAAGGTTTTAGATTCATGTTTTCAAACTATAATCATTCTAAACCATCATCTGTCCTATGGCGTTCCTTTAATTTCCTAATGCTATATCAAACGTTGTTCCTGCTGTTCAGAGCACTTCCAAATATGAAAAAAATCATGTTTAAAATATAAATTTTAAACGTGATGTAAGCAGATGTTAGTTTCTGGCTTGGAGTGAAGAGAAAAAGATCATGGAGTCGGATGAAATGTTTAGTTTTAATAAATAGTTCATATTTCTCTCTTTATAATAACATCTTCACTCACTTGAATGAGTTTAGATGCTTTAAACTGGTCTGTTATTGATAAAGTAATGAAAATCTAAATAGTAATTATTTTGAGCATTGTGTTGCATTCTCTGAACACAGTTTGACATTGACCGGGATAAAATAACTAAACAATGACGACAAGTTTTCCTCAAATGAAACATTTATTAAACAAAACAGAACATTATTTACATTTGATACATGGATTAATGACTTATCTGTTGTTCCTAAAGTTTTTATAGCTGCACTTGATTCTGTTGAAGGCAGGTTTTATATTTCTAGGAGTCATCTTGTTAAAACTAAACATTATTTTATAAGTTGAATTTTACTTTTCATTTCTTCATTATCACATAAAGACATAACTTCCTCACATTAACTTTAACCTCAGTAATAATCTATCTGAATGATGAGCCTCTGCTGATTGGTTTACAGAATGCGTCACTTAGAGGCTGGAATAACTTGCAAATTAGCTGAAACATTTTTAATACGAAATTCCTCACCATCAATCCCACATGTTCTACAGTTCAGCTGAAATCAGCGTAGATGATCCACAGCAGGCCTTTAATAAAGTCGCACACAATCCTAGATATTTATATTTATAAAAAGACGTAATAATGAATAAACTCACCTCTTCTCTGGAGGAAACTAAAGTTTCCACATGAGTTGATGGAAATGTTTCTCAGAGCTTCGTCCTTCAGAACAAGTTGGAGGAGAAATTCTGATTCAAAGGAACTCCTTATATGGTCAACGTATAAATTTATACACGCAGACTTCCTGATGCAGCGGTAATGATGCTCTGAGCAGTTAGCTTCAACATTTTGATGAATAAACTCAATTCTACAATTTATCCACCAAGTCACTGAGATCATGATGTTGTCTCTGCAGGTTTTGTGTAATCTGGTGAATTCTGAGACTTTGTCTCATCAAAAAGTTCATTATGGTAACAAAGATTCTGGAAACCAGAAATATTTTATAGACATCATGAAGCTGCAGGTTCTAGACACTAGTAGGATTGGGGGTAAACTTTATCATTATTTTCAAAGGAAACCAGAACAAATGTGTCACAATAGAGTGAGAGCATTAAATTTGATCTGAGTAATGCAGGAAGGGGTTGACCTTTGGTGACCTCTGGTAAGATGTATTAATATCTTTAAAAGTTTAGTTAAACATACCAGAATCAGAAGGTGTTTGACATAAGCTGTGTACGTTTGGATAAAAGTGTGTGTTCTTTTACTTTTACTGAGTGAGAACATTTTATGTTAATTTAAGTGAGAATTAGATGTAAAGTGAGGAGCATATAAACCTCCTCACTGTTCTGGGTCAGGGGTTAAGTTTAGGACTGTTTATGAATGTGTGCGTTAGTGAGAGTGACTGGATGAATGTGGCTATAATGTACAGGGCTTTGGGTGGTCAGCATGACTGGAAAAGCTCTCTCTATATAAGGTCAGTCCATTTATCATTTTATTTAGGATTAAGGGGTCATTTAGGGTTTAGGTTAGAGTCAGGCCATAGAAAGTGTGAAAATTAATGGAAGTCTGAGGAAGTAGAGGCACGGTCCTCACTATGTACATTAAACGTGTGTGTGTGTGTGTGTGTGTGTGTGTGTGTGTGTGGGGGGGGTCACGCCGGTCATCTTGTGTAGATTTTATCACTTTTATTCAGTTTAAGTTTTTCTTTTATCTGTTGGTTTCTCAATCTGACAGTTAAAGACAGGATTATCCTGAACAACATTATAATAACCTGTTATAAAGTCATCAGTGTGAAACAGAGACTTTAATGTTTTCTACAACCAGCAAACAGCTCAGAAAGCAGAAAGTTTCCTGGCCTCTCCTCATTATACGCTGTGGAAGATGAACCATCGCTCCACATCTTTCATCCCTTCTGCTATCAAGCGTCAGAGCTTTGTGTGGATCTTCTGGGGTTTATGGTCACATGCTGACTGCTTGTATGTCGTTAATGTGTGATTAGTGTATTTGCTGTTGTAGTCATGCTGCTGTTAACTAATGACCCTTTTGGGATTAATAAACTTGATTGAATCAAATTAAATTTTTATTTCCGTCATCAAAGAAAATCAGAAGAAATTTGGGAAAAAGTGATCGGCTGTTAATTGTAATTCCTCCAGACTGACTTAAAACTAAATATTTAATCCTGCCATGATGTTTTATCAATTTTCAAGCACTGTGTTTCACCGCATCATTTGCTACCTTAATTAACTAATAGGGCATTTTGTCAATATAAAGTATTCAAATTACCTTTTTGAATGTAAGTATCAGGTAAATAATGATTAACATGTTTTAAAATTTACCCCAAAGTAACTCATACTGTGAATTATTAGCCTGTTTCTGATTTACCTCATTAATAGTCACCAGTATAAAGTTAATCATCACAACTCATAATACAACACTGACAGAAAAAACGTTAGACTTTCTCATCTAAATTAAAACAATAGCGTTATTATTCCAGAGCTAAAAACTGAGACTTCCTCCACAGCCTCCAGATTTAAGGCTAATTCTCTGTCAGCTCTGCAGAAACAGAGACATGAAGATCTGATCCATGAGCTGAAAACATCCATCATTCCTCTGCTTGCTGTAGAATAACATGATTTATTAAATGGTTACTGGAAAATATAAAAGTATTAAGATTAATTTTCCCAAGACTCTTAAAAAGTCCTTCCCAAGCAGACCTAATGTCACTACTTGTAGAGATTATGTAAATAAATATCTACATTTTATCGACTTCTTCCCATTGACTGCCCCCTGCTGTCCTATAGAGGAACTACAGGCTCACAGATTCTCACCCAAAGTGTTTCTGATGTATAAAAATAAAACAGTCAAGATCAAACTAATGATACACACTGATGAAGCCTCTGATCAAGGATTATCATGACAGTGAGTGAAGCTGATGAGACTTGATCACATTGGTTTATGTCTACAGAATTCAAGGCTGTGATTTAGTGGAGAAGTTTCTGACCAAGATGGCAAAGATAATTAATCCTATGTTGTTTCCAACAGGCTTTCTATGAAAGAAATAAAGATTTACAATAAAACATAGAAATACTGTTTCTGCTAGAGGTCGATAGCTAAAACTACTGTTAAAATGCTGCAGCGCGTTTGGTGAAATAAAACCTTTAAGCAGGTATTAAACATACTTCTAATGAAGCCCACATTTCTGTATTAAGATGTATTTATCGCTCTGATGTAATATTTTAATCTTAAATTGTTGTTTCATTGCCAGAAGCGGAAAATCATCATAATTAACAGAAATAAAGCCTTGATACATCAGTCAGTGTGTAATTAATCTACATAATGTGTTTCACTGAGAGATCAGTTACTGAAGTTAAAAAACGTTTTCAATAATATTCTCTTTTATTGACTATGACTGTATTTAATTCTGTTTCATACATGTTAGAAACATATTTTCTATTAGTTGATGCTGAGCTTGTTACTGTCCTAAAATGAGATCAACAGGAATTATTTAATAAACTTTATATTTTCTACAGGGAGCTGATTGGAGAACTATCCTTGACTCTGTTGGCTGTAGAGACGTCAGGGTGGCTCACTACCAGATTACATCATGAATAAATTATAAATATCATAAAAAAAAAACACCATGTGGTGGTTTTTATTTTATTACACAACCAACTGCCATAAAAATGCCTGGTTGTATAATTAATAATAAATAAAACCGACCCAGCAATAGAGTGAAGGACCTACCTAGAGGAGGAGGAGCTACATCCAGGATGAAGATGCTGACTGGATCAGTCTTTAAAGCAGATCTCTTCTTCTTGTTCCTCTGAACGACCCATCAGTTCCTTCATCATCAGTCACCACGTCCTTCAGAACCAGACATGTCTCCATCTTTCATGTCTCCATCAGAACCACCTGGTTCTGGTTCTTGGAGGATGGAGCTGTTGTATGGTCTCATCTCTGCAGAGAACCTCCTCATCCTCTGGGTAATGTCTTCTCCCCTCAGCAGCTGTGAAGGCGTTGCTGTGAGGAACTCTTCATGGCAGAGGGACGTTGTCTCCAGGTTCTGCTCTGATGTTCCTCTGATCTGCAGGAGAAGAACCGACACCAAGCAGAGAGGTCAGACGGGTCAATCACAGCACTGCTCTGTGGACTGGATCAGGAGGACTAATCATCTACCAGATGTTTCTAACATGCATGTTTGATGGAAAACATGTTGATACAATGTTTGAGTGTAAAGAGAGAGAAGACAGAGAGGAGGCAGAGCTGGAGGCAGCAGAGATGAAGATGATGAGGTTCTCTGGGAGAGACGAAGATGGAGAGGATGAGGATGAGTCCATCAGAGGACAGATCATGGTAGATGTTCTGGAGACAAAGCCAGACTGAGATGGTTAGGAGGAGGAGAGACGGTGAGAAGATCAGTAGAAGGATGCTGAGGCTGGAGCTGCCAGAGAGGAGTTCTGGAGCAAACCTTTTAGCCTGAGACTACCAAAATAAGAGTGTCAATTATTTCTTATTGAGAAGAAAGTTATAAAATGATGTGAATAAACTTGTATTTTATGAGAAGAAGAGAAGAAGCCTTCTTTCTGCATTAAAAAGAGGAATGTCAGGTAAAGTTATACTTTGGTATCTGTTTCACAAAAAAGACAACATGAGGCTCCATTTTAATACCCTTAATGAGTAATAATCTCAAGCGCCTGTTCCTTGATCTTTCATGTAGTCAACTGTGAGAACTTCATTGTGGGAAGGAGAGGAGCTTTGGATTTCAGCGCTGATCTCAGACAGCCTTTAACTCTGAAGTCATTACATGATGGAAATGCTCATGGATGATGTGAGTTAAATCCGGGGCTGGTGCCAGCAGTAGCCACTAGCAGCTAGCAGATCTAGAACTAGCAGATCTGGAAGATCCATCCCTGGACAGCCCACCACCTCAGTTTAATCTTAGAGGAAACCCTGAAAGTCACATTTCACTGCGGCATGGTCTCATGACGTTAAACCGAGGGTAACCGGGTGCATCTGACAGTCTGACTCTCTGCAGGATGAGGATCTAAGATCAGATTCTCCTGGAAGAGATGAGTGTCTCTAATTATACCAAAGAAGTGTTAGAGGTAGATCGGAGGGTGCGCGTTGAGGTCTGTGGGGTGAGAAGTTCCATGAGGTATGGTAGGGCATCACCATGGGGGCAGACTTCATTAGAGCTGAGCAGACCCCTGACTGGAGCCATGTTTCTGTGAGACACATGAAGTCTAATCTCTTGTTCGTGATGTGGTCTTGTAGGAAAGAAGCTTTGTTTGTGCGGGATTGTGTATTAAAAAGTTCTATTTTAAGCGTTGATGCTGTGGTGAATCTCTGTAGAGGCAGTGGTACACTGAAATTCACTCAGGTCGGTTTGGTGTGGTGAGATGTCGCGTTGTTTCCCATGCAGCTTGCCTGAGCCATAGACATTGGCCCTTTCTCAATATGCGTTCTTGAGCGTTCTCGTGTGCTCGTGACACGTCATCAGCCTCAGACCGAGCACTGTTCCAATGCTGAGAACGCCAATCGAGAACGCGTCGAATCCCCGGATGTTGTTCTCGCCCGCCCTCTTTATCGAGCATGCATCAGAGCAGACTTGTGCGTTCTTCAGACTGACCGCTTTCCCAGAATGCACCGCACATGCAAGAAACAGAGATCACTGGGAAGTACCTGTTATTACTGTACTCCTCTTAATCTTGCAGCTGCGCCAGGGATGTATGTATCTAACGGCACTCCTCAAGGGAGTGTAATTAGTCCTGTACTTTTTAATATTATGATTAATGATATATTCTGAAATCTAGATGAATGCATTAAGTCAGCGCTTTATGCAGATGATGGAGCCATATGGATGATGGGAGGGAATGTCTTACATGTAGTAAAAAATATAAAGAGAGCAGTTAATAAAATAGAAAAATGGTCATATGAATGGGGATTCAAATTGTCAGTAAGTAAATCCTGTTATATGATTTTCAGTAATAAAAGAAATAATGATATAGGAGAAATAAAATTATATGAGCAACCTATAAAAAGAGTAGCAGAATTCAAATATTTAGGATTATGGTTAGATAGTTCAAATACATGGAAAATGCATATTAAGCAGTTAGCAACAAAATGCAAAAAGTAATAAACCTCATGAAAGCCGTGGCTGGGAATGATTGGGGGGCTGATAAGCAGTCACTATTGAATATTTATGGATTATGGATGTATGGAATATGGAGCAGCAGCAAAATCATTATTACAAATAGTAGATAAATTACAATATAGGGCATTACGAATAGCTATTGGAGCAACTAAGACTACCCCCATTAACGCTCTTTTAGTAGAGGCTGGAGAAACTCCTTTAGAAATGAGACGGGTTAAAATATCACTTTCATATTGGATCGGAATTAAAAGCTGTAGTGAAGAAAACCCTAAAATGATAAACCATTTTTCAGGAGCTCGGAGACCCACCTACTGAGCAGGGGGTTGAGGCTGGTGGTGTGACTGCTGCCACCTGGCAGGAGTATGAGCTGCTTGATGCTGCACTTCAGGGGCAGCACAATATCAGTCCTCCCCTGGTTGTGGCCAGCAGCTCGTCTGCCACTACTGGTGGGGGGGTCACGACCTCAGCCTCTACCCCTTCCCCAACAGCAGAAAGGACAGGGAGGCAGGCCAGGAAGAGAGGCAGTGAGGTCCTGCTTGACTACCATGACCTTATAAAAATAGACCACACCTACAAACATACAATTGAAAAATAGTTGGAATGGAAATTAATTTACTGATCATTCAATGTATTTTCACAGGTAGTGAAAAAAAATGAAATGAACCGCATGAATGGATCATATAAAGCGGATTTCAAATGAACAGAGTAAAGGTACAGCCAAAATGATCTGATCTAATAAGATTTTAATTCAACCAATAACCATATATATTAACCATATTAAGAAAACGAGATATGTCGCTTTTAAAAATAGAAGAATGTGATAAGAGTTTAAAAAAGTCAATTTAATTTTATTCAAATGTGATGTTTAAAAATATTTAGACTTCATAAAGCTGGAGATTAAAAGTTTTATAGATTTCAAGCACTCTCCCGACGCAGGGGATACAAATTCTGGCAGGGATAAGTCGTTTGGCACAACGACACCGGCCGCTGGGCTGACGTGCCTACAGGGCGGCCATCTTGGGTCAGACCAGAGATCAGACAGAACCTTTCAGAATGAATAGGAGGCAGCTCAGATCTGATTTTAATCATATGTTCACAATGCTGGTGACCTTTCAGTCAGATTACTCATATTTATTCAGAACCAAAGCAATTTAAACTGAAGTCAAACTGGATGAGAGTGCAGTTACATATTAATATAATAAACACAAAAGAATTATACACACACATCTCTCTCCTCTCTCTCTCTCTCTCTCTCTCTCCCATATATATATATATATATATATATATATATATATATATATATATATGATATTTATTTTCATAGACTACTCATAATACTTTTTATCATTAATCAGACCCAACAGGGTAGCTTCCTACTTCATGTACATTTACAAATCGCACTTTAAACTGTAGTAAAAACATATACTCATCAGTGACAATCTGACACTTTTTAAGAGTATGTGATGACAGCAGCACTGATCTACATAGGAGCAAAACTATATACAAACAAGTGAGAGCAAAGGTGCCAATAACAGCATTTAAAAATTATATAATACAAACCGCAATGCGGAGGAAAAAAAATAAACAAAAAAATGAATAATGCATCTTAGAATCAAAGAGATTACAAAATCATAGCAAAAAGAAAAATACTCTATTATTTTTTTCCCATAAGTCGTTTTTTTCCGCTTTTTTTTTCATTTTTTCCCATAAGTCGTGTCTGTCCAGTACTTTAGGGCCACTTTGTTTTGTTATGTTTATATATATATATATATATATATATATATATATATATATATATATATATATATATATATATATATATATATATATATATATATATATATACGTGTGTGTTGTTGATTTGTTTTAGAAATCAGGGTGTTTAATGTACTTTTCTCTACTTCCATCCCTGCTACCCATTAGCACACATTGTGTTTATGCCAGAAAACCTGTAACTGTAAAGCATGAGGATTATCTATCATAAAATCTTAGTCATGGAAGGTAATTCCCCAGGATCTGGTTCCTAGTGTCATTTTATTTGCACACCCATAAGTGGAGTAAAAGTCGGGCTTCCTGGGACGGAGTTTGATTAGCCTAACGTAGTCATACTCAATTCTAGTCAGAATTTGAGTCTGATACTGCTCCATAGAGCTGTGATTATGGGGCGTGTTTCGAACGAACCAGGAAAAAAAATGCCTCTGCACTCAATTGGATAGACCTACAACCAATAAGAGCAACGGAGTGTGTGACGTATGTTAAGCGACGCATAGTTGTTGTCAACAGAACTCAACTGCAAAAGAAGTAGCCTAGAATAAGACAGGGTTTCCCGCAGTGCCTCGCCAACATTTCAATAAAAAAAAAAAACCTAACTCGATATGCTTGCATGTTTATTTGACGGTAATACGCGTTTTTTTTGTTGTTGCTTTTGCGCGTGCATATAGTGAATGGCAGGGTCCGCGCAAAGCTTGTCTCTCCCCGCAAACCCCCCCCCCCCTCCTCGCTCCGCCGGACGTAAGAAGATGAGCACGAACGATTTTTGCCGGTGTTGCAAAAAGAATGTAAGGAAACAAGGAGTCATTCAACACACGAACCTCATTTTTCAGAAAAACAATAAAGGCGAATGCACATACCCTCTCCAGAAGCAGCCATCACAACCCTAGCGCGCTTTGGTGACGTGGTTGATTACGTTACTGTTGATCATCTGTCCATCATCGTATAAAGCCCGCCCTGACAATTTGATTGGCCCGCCAGATATTGGACGAGCATACTCGCGCTACTATTGAGCAATGCCAGACCGAACATCCCGACCAAAACGTTGTGGGCGGGACTAAGTTCGGAATGGCACCCAGGCTAGAATTTGATACTGTCAATACAAAATCGAAATTATTTTTTAAGTTAGACAATCATTTCATTAAATCAATTGATCTTATGTAGCCCCTAAAGGGGTGACGTTTTTAGTCAGCTAATTTATCTGGAAATCGGTTGAGAATTCACCAGATTCAAAGTGTCTGAAAACATAAAGTACATTTTCCTGAATTGACGTGTGTTCTGTCTGACCGCAGCTGGGTCTGACCTAAGATGGCCGCTCTGTCGGCACGCCTCTTAAGCCGGGCATAGGCTGTACGAGTTTTTGCCCTTTTCGGGCTGAATCTTCAGTCGTGGAGAATTTTTTGGATCGGGCCGAGTTTCAGCTTGATCGTGCGTCCTGCGTCGTGTCGTATACGGGGGGTACCGTCCACCTCCCGAACAGAAATGGGAAATGGGAAATGGGAATTTGTTGAAAATCAACCATGTTTGAAATTCAGTCAGCCCTCGTGTGTCATTGTGATCGATCGTGAGCACGTGCTGCTGTTGAAGCGGTGTTACAACCGTCTACTAGCTGATTTCCCCTGACCTCGCGCATTGCGCATGCACTAACAAGTAGATTCTTCTTCGTCTTCTCAAACAAAAACATAGGAGAGGAGAAAAGGATGACGGCGGTACGTGTGACATGGAGTCAAACTAAAGAGGAGCAACTCTTAGAATGTCCAAAGCAGCGCGTTTTGTTCTAATGAGCCTCATATATAACGTGAGCATCGACACCTCCGCCTTTTTCTTCTTCTACTTTTGACAATTGGCTTCCGGGTAGACGAGTCTGAGTAGCGCCATCTCTCTACGGGGCTGAGTCCGACGTGTGGTTTTTGAACGCACTGTGTTAGCAGTCAGGTCGCATCAGAGCGTTGGGCCGTACAGTTTGAGGACAGATATCGTGAGCAGTGAACTTTTAAAACCTGCGGTTTCATCGTACAGTTTGAGCTGTATATGAATACCATGACTGAAATTATCGTACAGTGTACAGTGTATGCCCGGCTTTACCCATCTTTTACCTCAAAGGTCAAAACCAATGAGTCAAAGATTACATCATCTCCTCCTTTCTGACTTTCAGTTTCCCTCTTTTCTGACAGTAGGAAAAAATATGAACACTCACACTAAGCTACTGTTCACCATAAAATACATCCAACCTAAGTCACAGAGTTTTTTTTGTGTTTTTAAGTCAC
Organism: Fundulus heteroclitus; assembly: GCF_011125445.2. Lineage (NCBI taxonomy): Eukaryota > Metazoa > Chordata > Actinopteri > Cyprinodontiformes > Fundulidae > Fundulus > Fundulus heteroclitus. The sequence continues at coordinate 406,145 of NW_023396570.1, forward strand.
TTTTTTTGTGTTTTTAAGTCACTTTTTATCGTAAAATCTGTCTTTTTTTAATTTGTGCTGAAGTGTTCAACTGAACATGAAAGATTAAACAACAGTAGGAGGTGATCCTTCATTGCTGGTTTAACAAAGGCTACTGTTAAAATGATAAAAATGACAATAACGCTGTTCTAGGCGGTATTTTGTGCAAATAAACGGAGCTGAAACGTCCCGTCTGATGAACACTGAGATGTAAAACCTGTACGACTCACTAAATGTTAAATAAATATTAGAGAACTGCTAAAACATAGTATGAGGTTTTCCTCAATGTCACTGCTAGTAGCAGCCATCGTGAATGCTAAAGTCAGCTACCATCCTGTTACACCGACTTTCACACTCGTAAACTGACTTTAAGGTTCGTCCCAGTAACATTTTCTGACTCAGAGGTCAAGAACTCCGACTACCGAGGATAAACGGGACGCACCGCTTGTTTTCATCAAACTCCTCCTTCTTCCGTATCTGACAGCAAGGTCAGTTATCGGGGTGTGACAACTGTAAAGATTTTCTTTGTTAGAGGTGAGACAAACAGCTAATCTAATTAGGTTCAGAGTGGCGAATTAAACTGTTGAGTTAAAATCATATTATTGATTTAAGGTAAATACATGAAACTTTGGGACAGTAGAAACCAGGAAATGGACCATTTAGCGACGACTTCGCTGCTGTTCCTACTGACTTCCTTCTTCATCTCGTCTGCCTCTGCAGGTGAAGTATCGCTGGAAAAATGTTGGGTTCTAAGAGATCGTTTGATTGTTGATGGAAACCATCTATGTCCTCATCAATGGTCTTTGTCGCTGGCTGCTAATGGCGACATTGTAGCTAAATATGTCGGTCACAATGAGAGAAGAAAAAGGAAGAGATAAAACTGATGAAGACCAGGAATTAGATCCACCTGAACATAATCACTTTAAACCACAGATCTAGACTGGTTTTGATGAATGTCTTTATAAAAGTTTGTTTGTCATTAAATGGTATCTTTGTGTACTTGAGTGTCTTTGTATGTGCAAGTGGGATTTGTAGTCCTGTCTGTAGTCGTACAGTATTGGTAAACATCTAAGACATGAATGTTGTGGTTCCCTGGCCTTCAGACTGATGGGAGGTCTTTAAAGTATCAATCATGTAAAAGGCAGCAGCTTCTTCTTCCATCAGGTTTGTTTGGTTAATAACCAACAGTTTAATAAATGACCTCTGACCTCTCTGCTCTGTTTCTCTCCTACAGATCCAACAAACATGACAGCAGAACCAGGGGTCCATTCTTTGTACGTTGCTTAAAACATCCAAGATCAAATGAGACATCCAAGATGACTTCATCCGGCTAATCATGATCCGGCTAATTGGGTTCTTCGAACTCACCTGTTGTTTATGATTAGTATCGCTGGATTGAGTTATCTGAGATAACTGCGCGTTCATGCGTTTGTTTAAAAGGGGAAATGTATCGATAGTAGAAACAATGATCAGCAGCGCTGCTATTGGCTGTTCAGCAAAGAACGCCCACAGTTTTTCTCCCAAGCAGAACACGAGCTTTTAATGGAAGGTTATGCCGAATTTGAGTCAATTAAAATGACAGGGAACACCTTAAAGTCTGCTAAAGCCAGAGAGAGGGCTGGCAAAAAGTAGCAGACAAATTAATGCATAAATACTGTCCATGGTAGATGTTTCTACCACTTTCTACAGTATGAATTTTTGCATTTTAATAATTTCATATTTACTTTGTTCTTTTATATCAGAGCCTCCACAGGACCCACTAGAACATGGGGACAAGTAAAAGTAAAATACAAGAATATTCTACAAAATGATAGCCTTTAATTATTATACTTTATTTTAAAAAGCCACTTTTTCCTCTTTAAAAGCCACTGTTAAATGATGTGTTTGTCTGTTTATAACAGCCACCAAGAAAAAGGCTGAAAAAAAAAAACAGGTTCTTTTTACTTTTGTTGCATGAGGCATGTTTCACCCTTTCTTTTTCTTTCACAAAGTGACACAGGGTGTCATCTGTTCCCTATATAAACGGCTTCTTCAACAACAACAAAAATAGTATTTTGACCTGAAAAAACACAAATTAGGAGGAGAAATTGAACTCCACAACTTGAAAAACTGCACTAGAGATCGAGTTGCTTCAAAAGGACATTCAGAGTAAGTTCTAATACACCACCTGACAGTAGTATTGCTGACTTTACATAACTATCTCTTATTGCAGGCAAAAGATGACTTGCTGGCTTTTCTTTATAATTTTTTTATTTAAATAAAATGACAGGAACTAAGCATTATTTGTTTCGTCTTTTATTAAACATGAAAAAATGGTGTTCCACAATTGTGTCCCGTCCTCTGCCACTAGGTGTCTAAGTGCGCTGGCTAGACAGACTTCCCTATCTCCTCCGCTTATAAAGCTGCGATCTAATCCTGTTTACATGAAATAAGCCTGAGAGCGAGCAGGTTTAAGTTTGCGCACATGTTGCTATGACAACAAGTGCAGGAAGTCTTTCGAAGAACCAAATGATCCAAGATCATGCCAAATCGTCAACAATCAAATCCAGCTAACTGAGTTAGCGATGTACGAAGAACTGACCCCTGGACAGAACGTGATTCTGCCATGTAGAGCTCCTCACAGTAAACCTGTTATTGGTGTAGAGTGGAGCAGAACTGATCCGGAGTCAGAATATGTTCTTCTCTACAGAAATGACCAGTTTCATCTAGAAAACCAGCATCCATCCTTTAAGAACCGAGTGGATCTGCAGGAGGAACAGATTAAAACAGGAGCTCTGTAAATAACGTGCTCATTACCTATTTTAACTATAAGAAACCGAAAATGTTGTTAGCCTACATGAACTGAATGATTCAGTGAACACATTTTTAACAAAAGATCTTAATTTACAGAATCTAGTGATTCAGTACACTCAAAGGAACCACCCATCAACTCCCATCAATATTTTGTACACGAAACCGATACCCTGTGATGGACTGTCCAGGGTGTACCCTGCCTCTCGCCCATTGACAGCTGGAGATAGACACCAGCACCCCTCATTACCCCAACAGGGGATACGTGTGTCAGAAAACGGATAGATGGATGGATTCATGGTGAATCACACTCCATACCAGTTGGTGGTGATAATGCACACCCCAAACATTTTCGCTAACCACCAAGAAGAAGAAGAGCTCGCCATACGCCTGTCTTAGCTACTTCCGCCTTCTTCTGTAACTTAGTCGCAGCGACTGTAGTGATCCTGCTGTCTGAACAATTTATATGTAGTTTATCAGCGAGCCGACAAATAGCCGATCTAATAAGATTTAGAGTTTTGAATCAGACTTTGTGGGCTTTTGCTTTCAAATCAAAATATTAATTTAAGATAATTACATCAAATTGTCGGACGGTAAAACCCGGAAATGTATCACTTTGTCTCTCTGCTGTTGGAGCTGATTTGGATCTCCTTCATTTCGTCTTCCTCTGCAGGCGAAGAATCACTGGAAAAACGTTAGTTACTTAAAGATTTTGATCTGAGATACGAAGATTGCTACTTTGTTTGTGGAAGCCGTCTACGTTCGCATCCATAGTCTTTGTCGTTGGTCACTGTTTTTTAAGACTGACTGTCAGATCCAACATGGCAGCTTCCTCGCATCAACAGCTAGCTGTGATAAAACATGTTTATTTTCCAAGACACAGTTGTAAGACTGCGTCTAAAATCAGTGTTACATGTAGCAGCTACAACTCTGAACTGTACATTTGCATGTGGGAAGTCCGGCTTTAAAGTATATTTGTAAGGGGTGATATTGGAATCCTGACCTTAAGTGTTTTTGTTTTTATTTTGGAATCCTGACTTCTCCAGCTATGTTAACTAGAAGGCTTTTTACTCTTGTTTATCATATTCCAAGCTCCTAGTTTTGATTTCCAATGGCTATTGAATGCAACAGGGCTGTCTTTGTATGTGCAAGTGCATTCTGGGATTTGTAGTCCTGTCTGTAGACCCACAGTATTGGTAAAACACATGCATGTTATTGTCCCCTGGCCTTCAGACTGATGGGAGGTCTTTAAAGTATCAATGATTTTATGTAACAGGCAGCAGCTTCTTCTTCTTCCATCAGGTTTGTTTGGTTAATAACCAACAGTTTAATAAATGACCTCTGACCTCTCTGCTCTGCTTCTCTCCTACAGACCCAACAAACATCACAGTAGAACCTGGACAGAACGTCACTCTGCCATGTAGAACTCCTGACAGCAAACCTGTTATTGCTGTAGAGTGGAGCAGAACTGATCTGGGGTCAGAATATGTTCTTCTCTACAGAAATGACCAGTTTGATCTAGAAAACCAGCATCCATCCTTTAAGAACCGGGTGGATCTGGAGGAGGAACAGATTAAGGCAGGAGACGTGTCTCTGGTTCTGAAGAACGTCTCCACTGATGACAGAGGAACATATGAGTGTCTAGTCATCCAGACGGAAACAAACAGCAGGGGGAAGACGGTTCTCTACATAAACCTGGATGTAGTTCCTCCTCCAGGTGAGTTGCTGTCTTTTAGTCTCTGGATCAGAGTTTCCAGCAGCTGCCTGGTTGTTGATGTCAGCGTAAAACATCCAGAGGGTCCACAAACTAGTTTATCTGAGAGCTCAGAGTATTTTAACTCTGTGTTCAAAAAGCCAGAGTTTTCCACTCTAGAAAGAGAGCTAAGTTCGAATGTAAAAATATCACCATGGTAACAGATTCTGGAAAGGAACAATCAGTCTAACATTCCCTTTATGTGGTAGAGTAGTCGTCTTGTAATTGGGATGTTGTGGGTTGGATTCCAGCTGCCCCATGTCACAGGTCAATGTGCCCCTGGGCAAGGCATTTAACTCTTTGCCTACTGATCTGTATGGGTCTGTGTGGGTTATCATGTGACTAGGTGAATGTGGCTATAGCGTGAACTGCTTTGGTCAGTATGACCAGAGAAGCAGCCTATAGATTTAGTCCAGGGATTCCCATGAGGAATCATTTTGTAATAATTTTCATTGTGATTGAGACAGATGCAGTTCATTTTAAAGAGTCGGTTTTTAGCACGTATTCAGACAGAAACAGGGAAACCGGCGGTGAGGCTGCAGGGAGCTGAGGAGTGTTGCCATGGGCGTGTTTACTTGCTGAACATAAGGTAACTTTTTATTTCTCTGATTAATAACAGCTTTATGGAGTGCTCTTCTATAGTTACTCCGTGGCACTCTACCAAAGTCTCTCTCTCTTGTCATCGGACACAAATCAAACTTTGCGTTTCTATTTTGCGGCGTAAAAAGAGAGTCAGACTCAGATTTAGAAGCTGGTACATGAAATAAACAAAGTGAGAACACGCACACAGGTAGATCATCCGAGTTTAGTCCTAAATCCACCTGGATGGTTTCTGCTTCAGAGACCTTTCAGGTTGTGGAGGTGTGGCCGATCTGAGCGTCTCTTTCTCTCTGGATTCATGCTGAGCCACTGATGCACATGAAAATCCTAACGACTCTGTTGAGGATGTTGTGTCTAACTTTATTGCAATTTAATTCAAATTATGTTCTAATTTTATTTCCATAACCTTTGTTATGTTGGTTGAGTTGTAACTGCAACTGCAGTTTTATTTTTTCTTTTGAAGATTCGGGGTGCGTAAACCCAGTTGGGTCACAAAAGAGGGTGCACGGCTAAAAAAAGTTTGGGAGCCGCTTATTTAGTCAATGTAACATTATAAAGGAAATTTTGATGTAATATCCGACTCAGAAGAAGCATCTTCTGACCAGGGGTCATAGAGTAAAGTTGAAAGTTGTGACACAAAAAATTTAGATGTCTAAAACAATGCGTAGACACAGAGAAGTTAGAGCAGCTTAACGTGTATCTAGAGCCGCCTTTCTTTGCTCCTTAATACATATACACATCAGTATAAGGACCCAGAAGACACCATCGCGTACCAAATAACCATGGTAACAGACCTGTCAGTCAGAACAATGATAGCGTTGGCTTTGCTGGAAGACTGATCCAATGGAAGAATGTGTTGGGAGAGTGTCTGCACACCTCAAGTCAGCAATCCCCACTCAGCCTGCTCTTAGTTTGTGCTCTAGTCTCTACAACTATACGCAGAATAATTCTAATTATGATAGTATAACAGAATCTGGAGGTGAACAGGATGTGAGCTCAGTCATAGCTTACACTAATGGGCCCCTTGCTGCAAATGATCCACAGTTTAGGGAACTTCTCTGTATCTGACCAGCATGGATTAGTTCATCTCAGGAGGAAGATTTGGGATGTCTTCAGTATGTTAACAACCCGACCTTCTAGTCAGCTCCTTCTGAAAAGCTCTGGTTGTCATCATTATGTGCCATCAGGTCAGCAGAATCTCTGACATTAAATCCCTCCAGGAGTCTTCCATTGATGATGTGGGGGCCTCTGGCCATGTTACATTATGATGAGTTCCTGGCAGCCTATGGTTCTAAGTGATGTGCAGACTCATTGAGTCCCTGCTCGGTCCCCACATCCCAGGATGTCCACTAGGTTCAGATGGGACTGAACCTAGTGGACACACAGAAAACTGCTGCTGAGGAGTGATTGGCCAAGAAGTATTGTGCCGTAAATGGTGCTGTGTCACTCACTGTTGTACTGCAGGAATCATTGAATGTTTCATTCACAATGTTGTAATAAATGACCTCTAACCTCTCTCCTCTGTCTCCTACAGATCAGAGAAACATGACAGCAGAACTTGGACAGAACGTCACTCTGCCATGTAGAGCTCTTGACATTAAACCTATTATTGTTGTAGAGTGGGACAGAACTGATCTGGGGGTAGAATATGTTATTCTCTTTAGAAATGACCAGTTTGATCTAAAAAACCAGCATCCATCCTTTAAGAACCGGGTGGATCTGCAGGAGGGACAGATTAAGGATGGAGACGTGTCCCTGACTGTGAAGAACGTGGTGACTGATGACAGAGGAACATATGAGTGTCGAGTCTCCCAGTCGGAAACAACCAGCAGGAGGCAGACGGTTCTCTACATAAAACTGGATGTAGTTCCTCCTCCAGGTGAGTTGTTGCCTTTTAGTCTCTGGATCAGAGTTTCCAGCAGCTGCCTGGTTGTTGATGTCAGCAGAGTGAAACATCACATTTGATAAACCTACCAGTCCCTGTCTCCTGAAGCAGCTAGATGTCATGACTTTCCAACATTAAAGGTAGTTAGTGATTTTTCCACAAGTTTCCTCAAGTTCCCTTTTGATTAACTGCATATGTGCAAGATTGTCTTACCTGCTCTACCTGCTCCTCAGGGGATCACATGAAAACAATCTCCCAAATCCACTCTGGTCTTATTTCTTTCTACTGAGGCCTTCCTCTTCTTCTCATAAACATGAACACGGTTTCCTTTAATGTGACTCAGTGAGAGCAGTGGAGCTACAATGATCACACGGATGACGATTCATGTGTCATTATTTTACTACCACACGATCTTTTAAAATTATGTTGATTCTGCAGACTTTTAATTTGCAAAAGTACGTTCGCTCTTCTTCGTTAGTTGGTAGGCTACGGTTTAGGCCTACGTGCGTCCAATAGGTTACATTCACGCAGTGTTGCCAACTCAGCAACTTTGTCGCTATATTTAGTGACTTTTCAGAATCAAAGTCAAAAACTATCTTAATCAAAGATGAAAGCAAGTGAAACAAATTGATATAATTCTGAACATCTCAATGCTGCACTTTCCATAAAATTCCATGAAACGGTAATGTACATCTTATATGTAATGTAGTATGGCATAGCCATGTACTGTGGATATAATTGTAGGCTATGAATTTGATCAATGTCAATGTAGGCTATAAATTAAGTCCACTTTCTTGCATTGCTTCTAACCCAACAACTTCTATGCCGTTTAGTCTTTTATTGAATTTGCATTGTATTAAAATATGATAACCTATTCAGCGGTCACAGTAGGTAAATGCCACCATGTGTGGTCCTTGAATTTGAGGAAATTGGTCATGGAAAGCCCTTGAAAGGTCCTTGAAGTTTATGTTTACCAAGGTGTGGGAACCCTGTTACTAACTGTTGACCAAAACAGCAGTCATTTTGAATCCTGACGTAGGGTATGGTTGTGTTGCTTTTAGTTTCTAACTCGTAGTTCTGAGACTCTGTAGGAAGCAGCTGACCTTAGTGCAGCTTTCAGAGAGCAGAGGATGTTCTTCAGTCCCCTCTGACCTCACTGATGAGATTTCACTCTGGTTCTGTTCTACAGGGGAGCCTGTTGACAAGAACAAGGATGGATCTGGTCAACTGAGTGTCGTTCTGTTGGTAGCTGTCATAATGGGTATTGCTATTGCCGTTGGTGTTTTCGTGATGTATAGAAAGAAATTAAAGTTTTTCCGGCCTCCTGAAGAACCAGCTGAACCTGAAGTCTCAATACCTCTGGACTCATCAGCTAAGTTTTGAATTGAGCAGATAAAGTGAAGTTCTGCTGATGATGAGACACATTTCAGAGACTTATGGAGGATTTCCTCCTCATGAGGACCAACATCCTCCTCCTCCTCCTCCTCCTCATCAACCTGCCGCATCAAACCTGAACTCTGCCATCAAGCGTTTCTGTCCTCCAGCAGAACCTCAGCTGGTCCAGATCTGCTCTAAAAGCCGTTCCAGTCTGGACTTGTTGCCTCGTTATTCTGTAAAGCTTTAGACTGAATGTCAGGATCCTGTTACAGTATTGTTACTTTTAGAAGTTTCTGTATTTAAACCTCCAAATGTGTCCTGATTTCATCTTCATCATCACTGAACACATCTGCCTGATGGGTGCGATGCCTTATTTCACTCTGCAGAACCGCTGCGGCTCACTGTGCAGCTCTAGTTGCCTTCAGCAGCAGCTAACTGGTTATTATCTGACTTCATGCTGAGGAGAACTTCAGGTCTCAGGGCCGACCTGCTGGTTCCTCTGGTTCTCCTGGTAATGGATCAAATGGCTGCTTTATGCACTGCTAATGTTGTTTTAACAGAAACGTCTCATTCAGGTTGTTAAATGTTACGCTTGCCTTAAAATCGATTAAATTGTTATTTATGAACCATTTCTGATGTCTTTAATTTCAAAACGGCCGTTAAATAGTGACAACTTCTACAGTGTGGACATGGTGGTGAGTGATCAGTAGACATAATCTTTATCAAAGTAAATATTTACTGAACTTTTTCTGCAAGGTTTGGATTTTAATTTTTTTTTTTTACTTTTCAGGTGTTAGATTCACGTTTTCAAGCTATAATCATGTCATCAACTCCCTCATGTGAGGGAGGTGATGACATGATTATACCCTACATCAGCTGTTTGTATGACGTTGCTTTAATTTCCTAATGATAAATCCAACACTGTTCCTGCTGTTCAGACCTTCCCTGCCTGAGGCCCCTGAAGCTTGGGGCCCAAGATCTTTTTTGCATAAGAGCAAATTTTTCCTGATGACGTGACCTGATAAAGTAGCTGTTGGTTGGAGCCAGAGCTGCTGCAGTAAGGCGTCCATCCACTAGGGGCGCTTTAGATTCTTCTTAGGTGATCCTGATCTGAGTTTGGTGTGAGTCTGCAGGGATGTGCGTCCCTGGGATGGACAGGAGACCAAAGTTTGCCTATGGAAACAATTTGTTGTTTATCCCTGAAAAACTGTTGTTAAAGATAATAAAGTCGTTTATTGTGGCATAGTGGGGATGTAACAATAGTTCCTATTGATGTATGACTACTGTTTAAACAATAACCATTATACCATTCTACATGTTTTGTGCACATAAATAGTGCTGAAACATTCTGTCTTATGAGCCCTGAAAGGTACTACATCATGCACGACTAACTAAATGTTGCAGAAACAATACCACTGCTAAAAACAATCAGAGAACAAAGCTTTAGAGGTTGTTCCGTTTTTAAATGAAATGCGCCGTTTTTTTAAGACTGATTGTCAGATCCAACACGGTGGCTTCCTTGCATCAACAGTAAGCTGATAAAACATTTATTTTACAAGATACAGTTGTAAAAGTGTCTAAAATCAATGTTACATGAACCGTACATTTGCATGTGGAAAGTCCAGCTTTTAAAGTATATTTGAAAGAAGCACTATAAACAAAGGAGCATCTTTGCAGGCGGTCGCCATTTTGGAATCCTAAACTTTAGTTCTTTGTTTTTATTTTGGTATCCTGACTTCTCCGACTGTTTTATCTACAGGGCTTTCTACTCTGGTTTACCTCATTCTGAGCTCCTAGTTTTGATTTTCAGTGCATATCGAATGCAACAGGACTGTCTTTGTATGTGCAAGTGCATTCTGGAATTTGTAGTCCTATCTATAGACCCCCTGTACTGGTGAAACATGCATTTTGTGGTCCCCTGGCCTTCAGACTGATGGGAGGTCTTTAAAATATCAATAATGTAACAGGCAGCAGCTTCTTCTTCTTCTTCTTCCCACCAGGTTTGTTTTGGTAATAACCAACAGTTTAATAAATGACCTCTGACTTCTCTCCTCTGTCTCTCTCCTGCAGACCCATCAAACATCACAGCAGAACTTGGACAGAACGTCACTCTGCCATGTAGAGCTCCTCACAGTGAACCTCTTATTGTTTCAGGTTTCCAACCCGTCATTAGCTGTGTTGTATGATGTTCCTTTCATTTCCTAATGATATACCCAACGTTACTTCTGTTGTTCAGACCGTTTCTTTTTGAGGTCCCTTAGGCTTGTTGACCCAAGATCTCATACGAGCAAATTTTTCCTGATGACGTTATTTAAGACAGTAACTGTTGGTTGAAGCCAAACCTCCAGCAGTAAGGTCTCCATCCACTAGGGGCGTTTTAGATTTGCTTTAAAGAGATTCTTGCTAGTTGACCCCACTGAGCTATAATAAACACTGGAGTGCTAATAGCCCGCTGTTAGAATGAGTCGCTTTGAAGCCACCAGCCGCCATATTGGTACTCCCTATTTTCCCCCAGTAACTAGGGAATATGTGCGCTACAACATCGAATAATGAGGATTTTCTAATGTTCAGGGGGGGCTTAAGACTTTTAAAATGACAAATGCCATATACTTTTATGTTATGTTCTAAAAATATCTACATATATACATACATACATGTACACATACTTATATATACATAATACATATACATATATTTAATATGAATAACATGTAAAATATTTCAGCACCTAATTTCCTAGAAGTTGATAGTGTTATTACATCCACTGACTGTAGAATTACCTGTGAAACGTTTTCACTCAGCCAGAAAACTGCTTGTGGTTGCAACCAAATCCTGTGGGATTCTGTGAGAGTAGGGAGTAGCAAGATGGCGGCCAGTGACTTCAGTTTTTCGGCAAAATCAGCACTCCAGTGTATTATATAGCTCAGTGGTTGACCCTGATCTGAGTTTGTTATGAGCATAGACATGTGATAGACATAATATAAGAGTAGACGCGTCGTTGGGCGGGTTCTGCCTCTGCTGCAATGCGTCAGAGCTTCCGCCATCTTAAATGTGGCAAATCTTCAGTTACTCAGTCACTTAAACAGTATCAGAGGGACTTTAATCTCTGAATATACTTTGTATTCGTAGTATTTTTGTTTTTGTAATATTACATGTTTATTTTCGTATCCCTTTAGCTTCATTCTCCTGAATTTATTCTCGTAAAAAATAAAAATTATTAAAATAATCTAACCTGGCCCTATTACTCCAGGAGTGAAATAATACTGCAAACTGTGATTATTCTGGAAATGTTCCCCCTTAATTCTCATAATATGACGTTTTTCTCATAACATTTCTCAGATACAAGTAGTGTAATCAGCCAGAATACATTTCCATGCAGCACAGGAATGAGGCATCTTCTCTGATTCACGTTCACAATAACAGAACTCAACTTTTTTCTGCCACATACAATATGGCGGTGACGTTGACGTGCGAACCTGCGCCCAACGACGCGTCTACGTATATATGTCTATGGTTATGAGTGTGCCCTTAGACATCATAAACGTAGATGCCTCGTTGGGCGGGTTCTGCCTTATGCTGCGAATGCGTCAGAGCGTCCGCCATGTTGAATGTGGCAAATCTTTCTGTTAGACACTTAAATAGTATCAGAGGGACTTTACTCTAGAATGTACTTTATATTCGTAATATTTTTTTTTGTAATATTACAAGTTTATTTTTGTATCTCTTTGGCTTCATTCTCCTGACTTTATTCTCGTAAAGACTAACAATAATTGTAAGAATCTATCCTGCCCTATTACTCCAGGACTAAGATAGTCCTGCAAACTGTGACTATTGTGAAAATGTTCTCTCTTATTTCTCATAATATGACCTTTTGGTTTTTTTTTTGTTTTTTTTTTTACAGTAAACATGTTATTGCTGTAGAGTGGAGGAGAACTGATCTGCGGTCAGAATATGTTCTTCTCTACAGAAATTACCACTCTGACCTAGAACAACAGCATCCATCCTTTAAGAATCTGGAGGAGGGACAGATTAAGACAAGAGACGTGTCTCTGGTTCTGAAGAACGTCTCTTATGTGCCAAAATTTTCTTCAACTGAATAAAAACAAAACTGAAATAATAATATTTGGACCAATAGAGGAGAGCTCAAAGGTTAGCACACAGCTTCAGTCGCTTCAGCTAGAAACCACCAATCAGGCCCGAAATCTGGGAGTAGTGATGGACTCAGACCTGAACCTCCAAAAGCATCTAAAGACAATTACAAGGTCAGCTTTCTATCACCTGAAGAACATTTCCAGGATTAAAGGACTGATGTCTCAGAACGATCTGGAAAAACTAATCCATGCGTTTATATTTAGTAGAATTGATTACTGCAACGGTGTTTTCACAGGTCTGCCTAAAAAGTGGATCAGACAGCTGCAGCTGATCCAGAACGCTGCTGCCCGCGTCCTCACTAAGACTAAGAACGTAGAGAACATGGACCCGGTTCTGAAGTCCTCACTAAGACTAAGAACGTATAGAAAATGGACCCGGTTCTGAAGTCCTTCCACTAAGACTAAGAACGTAGAGAACATGGACCCGGTTCTGAAGTCCTCACTAAGACTAAGAATGTAGAGAACATGGACCCGGTTCTGAAGTCCTCACTAAGACTAAGAACGTAGAGAACATGGACCTGGTTCTGAAGTCCTCACTAAGACTAAGAACGTAGAGAACATGGACCCGGTTCTGAAGTCCTTCCACTAAGACTAAGAACGTAGAGAACATGGACCCGGTTCTGAAGTCCTCACTAAGACTAAGAACGTAGAGAACATGGACCCGGTTCTGAAGTCCTCACTAAGACTAAGAACGTAGAGAACATGGACCTGGTTCTGAAGTCCTCACTAAGACTAAGAACATAGAGAACATGGACCCGGTTCTGAAGTCCTCACTAAGACTAAGAACGTAGAGAACATGGACCCGGTTCTGAAGTCCTCACTAAGACTAAGAACGTAGAGAACATGGACCCGGTTCTGAAGTCCTCACTAAGACTAAGAACGTAGAGAACATGGACCCGGTTCTGAAGTCCTTCCATGGCTCCCTGGATCTCAGAGAATAGACTTTAAAATCCTTCTGTTAGTCTATAAATCCCTGAATTAGCACCTAAATACATCTCAGACTTGTTATCAGTGCATCAACCCTCCAGACCACTCAGGTCTTCTGACTCCAGCCTGCTCTGCATACCTAGAACCAGAACCAAACATGGAGAAGCAGCATTTAGTTCCTATGCTCCGTTTATCTGGAACAAACTTCCAGAAAACTGTAAAAGTGCAGAAAGCCTGAGTTCTTTTAAATCAAGATTAAAAACACATTTGTTTAGGATTGCCTTTGACTGTTCTAGTTAAACTGTTTTACTGTTTTTAATGTTCTTTTTTGTTACTACATTCTATCCCTACTTGCTTTTATTCTATTTTCTATCTACATTTTATTATTTTGCTATATCTTAATCATGTAAAGCACTTTGTATTGTCTTGTACTGAATTGTGCTATATAAATAAATTTGCCTTGCCTTGCCTTACTGATGACAGAGGAACATACGAGTGTCTAGTTATCCAGATGGAAACAACCAGCAGGAGGGAGACGGTTCTCTACATAAACCTGGATGTAGTTCCTCCAGGTGAGTTGTTGCCTTTTAGTCTCTAAATCAGAGTTTTCAGTGGATTTGGGTGGTTTTAGTGTTTGGTTGTTTGGTATTATTGATCAAAATAGTTGCTGTGGCTGCCACACATTTTCATGTCAGGTCAAACGTTTGTGTGGATTTTCAGTCTGTTATGCAATGTTCATTTTTATACATCCTGAGTTGTACGCTTACTTTATACATGAGACACTAGGACTGCATGTCTTCTTGTAGAGGATAACATTTCTATTATTCTGCTGGTTAAAACATCTCCACCATAATAACACAACCATAGAAAAAAGGGGAAATGTGTTGCAACCCGTCTTGTGGCTATAAACGGTAATATTTACTCCTTGGTTCATGTTGGTCAGTATGAATTATCATTTATTGATATAAGTCGTACCTATAAGTTGTAGGATCGACCAAACTATGGAAAAAAGGACTTATAGTTAAAAAAAAATATGTTTTTTGTTAAAACAATATAATTCTTATGAGATATAAATACACATATACTAGTGGCTACTGGTGTGTCGTGATGAACTGTCAAGCTGAACATGAACCTTTAAACAGCAGTAGGTGGTGATCCTTCATTACTGGTTTAGCAAAGGCTACTGTTAAAATGATAACGATGACAATAACGCTGTTCTAGGCGGTATTTTGTGCAAATAAACGGAGCTGAAACGTCCCGTCTGATAAACAGAGATGTAACACCTGTACGACTGACTACTTGTTACATAAATAATAAAAAGCTAATAAAAAAGTAAAAGTATGAAGTTTTACTCAATGTCGCTGCTAGCAGCACCATCATTAATGCCGAGGTCGGCTACCATCCTGTTACACCGACTTTCAGACTCGTAATACCGACTTTAGGGTCCATTCCAGTTAAATCTTCCGACTCGGAGGTCGGTAACTCCGACTACCGAGGACAAATGGAACGCACCGCTTGTTTATATCCAGCTCCTCCTTCTTCCTTATCTAACAGCGAGGTCAGATATCGGAGTGTCAGAGCTGTAAATATTATCTTTATTAGAGGCTTTGTTAGGAACAGCTAATCTAGTGAGGTTTAGAGTGCCGAATTAAACTGATTTTGTCTTGTTGAGTTAAAATCATATTATTGATTTAAGGTAAATACATGAAACTTTGTGACAGTATAAACCAGGAAATGGATCATTTAGCGAAAACCTCGCTGCTGTTGAAACTGACTTCCATCTTCTTCATCTCGTCTGCCTCTGCAGGTAAAGTATCGCTGGAAAAATGTTCGGTTTAAAGAGATTTTGTTCTTAGACACGGAGATTAGTTGTTGATGGAAACCATCCTTGTCCTCATCAATGGTCTTTGTCGCTGTCTGCTGGTGGCGCCATTGCAGCTAAATATGTCGGTCACAATGAGAGAAGAAAGAGGAACAGATAAACCTGATGAAGAGCAGTGTAATGCCAGTTCAAACGTGACGAGACCAGTAAGGAGTAACTGCAGAGCTGTGTGGGCGTTCCGACTGGGCGGTCCTTCTGCGCACAGACATGTATACGTAGACGCCGCGTTGTCGGGTGGGAGGCGTGCCGACAGAGCGGCCATCTTAGGTCAGACCAAGGTGCAGTCAGACAGAATACAAGTCAATTCAGGAAAATGTACTTTATGTTTTCAGACACTCTGAATCCGGTGAATTCTCACCCGTTTTCCAGATAAATCAACTGACTGAAAACGTCACCCCTTTAGGGGCTACATGGGACCAATTGATTGAATTCAATTATTGTCTAACTTAATATATAATTTCGAATTTGTATTGAAAGTAAGCAAACTTCCAGAGCTCCGTCCGAGGATGCCCGATTTTTGCTCCGCTTATGGATGCGCAAATAAAAGGACACTAGGACACTTGTTTTTTATTAAACAAACCATACATTGAAAAATATTGCAGAGTTACACAAAAGCATCCGAAGCTTTCGTCCGTTGAAAGGCAGGTGACAGTCCGGATTTTGAATGCCCCACATGCATATTTGTCCTTCTTTTTCAGGCTTTATGCTAGGAAGCGGATTTTTTTTTTCCAACTTTGCCTGGCTCCATGCAGCAAAATGTCCAATCGCCTACTCGCACGGATCTGGTTTTTACCTGGGATTACATGTAATCAATACGCTGCGCAGCAGCTGTGTGACAGAAGCAGCGCTGTCAACTCTGCCTCTGTATGCTTTCTTTTTTTTTCTACAGTCGCTGGTAAATTTCGTGAGTTGTGTTTTTTTTTTTTTTTTTTTTTTTTTTTAGCTTTATTTTTGAACGTGCAGTCGCATATTTGGGGTGTTTCTCCAGTAGAAGCCCTTATCTTGACAGGACAGAATTCTATCGTAGGCTACTACATATAATAGTCATAATAGTCCTCGCGCTGTTGCTTTCTCCTGACACCGCGAGCCGGTTAATATCTGTCTGCATACAACGCCGTTATTATTACAAATCACATGTGGTCCCTAGGTAAAACTAATACCCTGCGGTAGGGATTTTTTTCAGAGGGACGGATTTTTTTTCAGGGGGACGGACATTTTTCGTTCGTCCCGCTGAATGAAGGAGATGGAGGGAAAAAATATATGTATTGAAGTGGGCAAATCAACGAACCAATCAGCGTTTGCGTTGGCGTGGGGGCGTTCTTACGCTCTGCAGTTATACCCTTCTCGAGGAGACTGCATCAATAGACCCCTTGCATCTGACGTCACAGTCACGTGATCGGGGTTGCGCGCCTCCATCTTGGTGGGCACGCTAGCGTGACAGCCCACCACTGCACTGGCACAGTTAGCTTATTACTCGCATGGCCGGCGGAGCGATTGTTCAATATGGTGCAAACCTGTTGCATTGTTGGTTGCGGGAATCGTGCTGGGAGGGACAAAAAGTCGTTCTATAGGTTGCCTACCATAATAGACTGGCACTGTGCTAACAACGGAACCGCGGGGTTTAAAAAGTTCACCGCTCACGATCTGTGCTGCGCGACACTCGGACGCGACCGGACTGCTCATTCTGTACGTTGTGCCCCCTCTGGGACCGCTCGCTGTGGTGGCAGAGGCAGGCGAGCGACGGTGGGTGACAGGGACCCAGAGCAGGGGTTCGAGCCCAGCTCACGCACCGCACCGGCGGCCGCTCGGCACGGCAGGTCGCCCGGCCCGCCCCGTGAGCGGAGGTGTGCCGAAACAGGCGGCCAGCGCGTCGCTCGGCCTGGAGCACTTGCCCTCCCCAACCTCTCCGCGAGCCGACCGACGTTCGGGCCCCGCGGGTCCCGGGCCGGGGACGGAGAGGAGCGGAGGTCGCCCCCTCGTAGCTCTGCTTGAACAGCAGGATGCGCTCACGAAAACCTCACGACGGCCGACTGAACAATATTAAACTCACCCTTCCACGGACAACTGCTACATCATTCAGGTAACAAACAGACAGTTCACGTATCCATCCGGCAGTGAACTGTTTGTGCGCTTCCAAACTCTTGTACGCCTTCATCTGATCGCCACTGTACGTTGGGGTGGGTGACAACACAAGGTAGGTCACCAGATCTGCATAACAAACTGATGGCCAATCATCGGGATTGCTAGAAAAATCCATATCAGGAAGAGCCAAAGGGTCCGCATTACCGATCCTTGTACATTTAGCATAGTAAAATGCCTTATCAGAAGGCTGTAACTCATCCACATAAGGCTTGGATTGCATGTTGGTAAGGGTGGCTGCCAACCAATATGGCCGCCACGCAAGGGGTTCTGGGTAACGGAGTCACGTGGTTGCAAGGGGTCTATTTGGGACATGACGGACTGCATTTCCCATGAGGCAATGTGGTCAAAATGGCCACCGACTCCCATCATGCAACGCGGCCCAAAATGGCTGCCGCCCTAACAACGGAGCGGAGAGATAGCGTTGCTAGGCAAAAGTTGATAAAACTCGGCCACGCAGGACAATCTTTCTTCTTCCCTGGCTCCCTACCAACCTGAGAAGACATACAGCTGTACTCCGTGGATTAATTACCCACACGGCACGTGCTCGAGTTTCTCGCTGGACCGAGATTTGTTCGGAGCAAAACTATTCCCTGTGCAAACACAGGAGGTCGACTTAAAAAGGTACTTTTAATTCCCTCTGATCAAATACTGGAAGCCGCCTTATCTCCCAGTGATCGAAAGAGGACTACGCTTCTGCTGGGCCGAGCAAAGCGACTGTTGAGCCCGGAGGAAGAGACGAAAGAGCCTCCTCGCCTGTTCCTGCTGCTGCCGCATTAACCAACACTTTGTAGGTGTTGGTTAATGCTTTTATTCCACGACAAAGTTGGAATTATTTTGTTGAACATTTTCTTTGTATGTGCATGCATTTTACAATTGATTTTGCTGTGTTGATTTGTGATTTATCAATAACCCCACCGTGGGTCACTGCTTCAGTTCTTTCCCATCTTCTTCCCTGCTTTCCCCCCCTCTCTTTCCGCTTCTTCTTATCAATTTAATCTTTTGTCCGAGCTCAAGTCGCGGGCTTTGCTTTAAACTCCCAGTTAGCTGCGCCCTCTCGAAGCGAGGCATTATCCCATCAGCGTAAGCGTGGTTACGTCATTAGGACCTCCCCTCATACGTCATCGTAGCAGCCATCTTGGGAGTGTGACGTATATCTGAACTGTAGGTAGCTTAGCTGAACTAGCTTTTGGTAAGACATCAAAGCGTCCAGGGAGATTCCCGAAGCTGTTCTGTCTGTCAATGCTGATACGTGAAATGCCGATGTCTCGAGGGCGGTGTTAAACAACTTTGAGTTAAGTTAAGATCTGCTAACCGCTCATTTTAATCCATTGTTTATTTTTGTTTTGTTCTTTATTTCCACATATATATTTTGCATGTTTTAGTTTTAGTAGTGAGTAAGAATTCCAAAGTTGTTGAATCAGAGAATTACTGTAACAGGGAATTGCTTTTGGTTCAATAAAACCAACGACTGCGGAATAGACATTGTTTTGTGTTCAGTCCAATTCACAGTTGCATGGTTATTCAGAAATCAGAGCTAACCTCCTTTGGAGTTAACATCTGATATTAATACAGAGACAATATCATTGGATGGTGATAAGGAATAAGGATTTAAACTCTAATTGCAGTTACATTGGGGTTCTCACAGCCTGCTGGATAAACCTGGTCGGTTAACAGTCCGACCTGATCATTTATTCCAGCATAAATGAGTTCATAACAGCAAATTAACTAATGCATTAGTGGTATAAATACTTACAAGCTTATAGCTAACATCACCACCATTTGAACTATATTGTGTTATAGCGAATTTTGAGTTGAATGATTTGTTATTTAAATTATAATACCAAATTATAATTAATAATAATAATAAGCATATTCAACCAGTTTCTGGCATAACAGCAGGAATTAGATCCATCTGAAGAAAATCACTTTTAACCACAGATCTAGACTGGTTTTGATGAACGTCTTTATAAAAGTTTGTTTGTCATTAAATGGCAGCTTTGCGTGTTGACTGTCTTTGTGTGTGCAAGTGCATTTTGGGATTTGTAGTCCTGTCTGTAGTCCTACTGTATTGGTAAACCTTTAAGACATGAATGTTGTGGTGCTCTGGCCTTCAGACTGATGGGAGGTCTTTAAAGTATTAACGATTTAATGTTAAAAGCAGCAGCTTCTTCTTCTTCTTCTTCTTCCATCAGGTTTGTTTGGTTAATAACCAACAGTTTAATAAATTAACTCTGACCTCTCTGCTCTGTTTCTCTCCTACAGATCCAACAAACATCACAGCAGAACCTGGACAGAACATCATTCTGCCATGTAGAACTCCTGACAGTGACCCTGTTATTGTCATAGAGTGGAGCAGAACTGATCTGGGGTCAGAAAATGTTCTTCTCTACAGAAATAACCAGTTTGATCTAGAACACCAGCATCCATCCTTTAAGAACCGGGTGGATCTACAGGAGGGACAGATTAAGGCAGGAGACGTGTCTCTGGTTCTGAAGAACGTCTCCACTGATGACAGAGGAACATATGAGTGTCTAGTTATCCAGACGGTAACAAACAGCAGGAGGCAGACGGTTCTCTTGATAAACCTGGATGTAGTTCCTCCTCCAGGTGAGTTGTTGTCTTTTAGTCTCTAAATCAGAGTTTCCAGCAGCTGCCTGGTCGTTGATGTCAGAGTAAAACATCCAGAAGGTCCAGAAACTCGTTTATCTGAGAGCTCAGACTATTTTAACCATTTGTTAGGAAAAGTCCTGGTTTTGTCCTCCAGAGAGAGAGATAAGTTTAAATGTAATGTATCACCATGGTAACAGATTCTACCGGTCTTTGCCTCCTGAACCAGTCACATGTCATGAGTTTCTATCATTACCTCTGAACATGTAATGTGATTTTTAGTGGAGTGGGAGGGGGCTGTGGATGAGTGCATGGAGTAGTTGTCTTATAATGGGAATGTTGTGAGTTTGATTCCAGCTTCCCCATTTAATATGTAGATGTGCCCCTGGACAAGGCACTTAACCCAAAGTGTCCTACTGATCTGCGTATAGGTGTATGAAGGTCAAAATACACCAAATCCTCAGATCCGTTCGATGCAACGGTAAATTGCGTTGTAGAAATTAGATCTGCTCTAAGTTAAAGGCGCCAAAGTAGACTGACTTGGAGTTTTCCTCCATAGCTCCAACCAAGGTAGACCCTGGCTGTATTTTAGTCAGAGCTTCTCAGCATTTTGATGGGAAATCAATGAGTCAGACAGGAAAATCAACACTTTGACAAAGTAAAACACGTCTATTTGGGGAAAATACAAAATAAAATCTCCAAACCGCAAGGTTAACAGAATGCAATATCCAGCCTGGTTCATACTAAAAAACAAGGGCTGGGGTGGTCAGGGCTACTAGTAAAAGCTAAATAAACTAAGTGAATGCTAAGCAAGTAAATCCCTAACCTGAGAAATCAATAGAGGGACCCCAAAACTCTTCCAACTCACTACCGAGGCAGAAGACGAGCTGCTCTTATACCCTGTAGTGGCAGAGATGCTGACATGTCAGTTTCTCCAAGTGATGTCACAAAAACCTTTGAACCAATAGAAATACTGATTCTAAATTCAATCCAAGACACTTGTTGAACCTTAGGATGGCACCACACTGAAAGTTTTCAACAAATATGCAGTAAATTGTAGAAATTATGACCAGGATGTGTAGACTGTACTATATGGCAACCTTGTTAACAGTTTATTAGCAAAATAAAATAATTTCGGGTGAGCTACCCTTTAAAAAGTGATTTAGTTTTTCCTGGGTGTTCCATGGACAGCTACATGGGAGAACACAGTGCACCCTTCAGTCCTGACTGCAAACTCTGTGTTGGATTGTTTTGGTCTGGGTAAAGAAGCAGCCGATCATACGACTCACCACTCCTCGCCCGTTTGCCTTGATTGGCAGGAGAAGTGATTCTGCTGATAAGTGTCATTATGAAATAAAAGATTACTTTAAAAATTAACATTTGGTAACACAAACTGATTCTATTAAATAAAAATGCCTCAACAATAATTCTGTATATTGTGAACAAATTAATGTGAAATACATTTTATATTATTACACACATTGTTCAAGAATGAAAAATACTTCTTAAAAATTTGATTATTTTTTTAAGCATTCAGTTATTTTACAATTTCGTTGTAACTTTGTATATTTATCTCTTATTTATTCCAGTAGATAATTATTTCATAATGTTTTATTAATACAATTTTGAGCAGTTTGGCATTTCATATTCAGACAGAACGATGACAGCGTTGGGACTGTAGGACTTTGCTGATGGAAGAATTTGGAGGGAGCTTGTCTAGCTAGCTCAAGTCAGCCATCGCCACGGAGTCTGCTCTTATTTTGTTCCAGACTCAACTACTATAATGAGATTAAAAATAATTATACATAATAATATAAATATAATATTTCATGCCTTATTCCACAGGCATACAATTATTATAATAAAGTGGAATCCTGGGTCCAGCAGGATTATAGCGATATAAATACAGTTTAGCTCTGGTAAAATCTGGCTCATTGCTGTAAATGATCCACAGCAGAGATACAAATTATCGATTTAATGAGTTCATCTAAAGTTGATTGTTCTTATCGATGGACTAACGAATGATTAATGCGCAGCCATTTTCTCTAGTATCAAGTTAGTCTTTCCATTACATGGAGGGCTAATTTGTTTACACTGTGCTGGATTTAAAACAAGGAACGTCATTATATTTAAGTTTATTGTGCCACCTGTATTAAATACTGACTGAATAAACAGAAACTGAGGTTTTCTCACACATTATTAAACTTGGACATATTTATAGAATACAACTAAACAGGATTCTATTAAGTTACTGGATAGAAACCAATAAGTTGAATAGAATAAAATATATGGAACACTTCTCATCAACACAAAGTCCTTTACCATAAACTGAGCAAATTTGGCATCATGTCTTTTTCTGACACGTTACAATTTTTCGGATAATGCCCTCTACTTCTCTGTAATCACATCGTTGCCTTCTGTACATCAGAGGGTTTTGGTTGAGGAACTGACTCTGCTCCGCCATGCAGCCCGGCTGACTGGAAGCTATTTAGCTGACATGTTAAGGAGCTTGTTGAAGGGTTTATTTAAGAACAGAATCACATAAAGAGCATTTTGCATCCTCAATAAACAGTAAAAAAGTAACCCTACACTGGACTCCATTTGCATCCGCCATTACTTTTTTTTCTCTTACTACTACGGTCTGGTTCCACTTTAGAATGACCGACAGCGCCCTCTTCTGGATACGGGCAATACTACAACACTGAAAGAAGGTCTAACGTTATCAGGTAATCGGATGGAACAAATTTTAAGCTAATTGACCAATTATTGGCAATTAACTGTAAGTCAATTATTTGTTTGCATCACTAATCCATAGTTTAGGGAACTTTCATGTATCTAAATAATAAGGATAAGATCATCTCATGGACAGCAAAATGGCACCAGCAATGCACAGTTCTTCCTGGTTTCCCTCTGTAATTCTGGAGCCAGTTCAAAAATTATTTCTCTGGGCAGTCTGAACTGGTTAATAGGTCATCCATCATCATGTGACTGCAGGTTTTGGTGTTTGGTTGTTTGGTATTATTGATCAAATAGTTGCTGTGGCTGCCACACATTTTCATGTCAGGTCAAACGTTTGTGTGGATTTTCAGTCTGTTATGCAATGTTCATTTTTATACATCCTGAGTTGTACGCTTACTTTATACCCCTTTATACCTTTATACACCAGGACTGCATGTCTTCTTGCAGAGGATAACATTTCTATACTTTTTCTGGTTAAAACATCTCCACCATAATAACACAACCATAGAAAAAAGGGCAAATATGTTGCATCCCGTCTTGAGGCTGTAGACGGTAATATTTACTCCTTGGTTCATGTTGGTCAGTATGAATTATCATTTATTGATATAAGTCGTACCTGACTATAAGTTGTAGGATCGACCAAACTATGGAAAAAAGGACTTGTAGTCCAAAAAAAATATGTTTTTTGTTAAAACAATATAATTCTTATGAGATATAAATACACATATACTAGTGGCTACTGGTCTGTCGTGATGAACTGTTCAGTTGAACATGAAAGATTAAACAGCAGTTGGTGGTGATCCTTCATTACTGGTTTAGCAAAGGCTACTGTTAAAATGATAACAATGACAATAACGCTGTTCTAGGCGGTATTTTGAGCAAATAAACGGAGCTGAAACGTCCCGTCTGATGAACACTGAATGGTAAACTCACTAAAAGTAACATAAATAATAGAAACAGTAAAAGTATGAGGTTTTACTCAATGTCGCTGCTAGCAGCAAAATCATTAATGCCGAGGTCGGCTACCATCCTGTTACACCAACTTTCTGACTCGTAATACCGACTTTAGGGTCCATTCCAGTTAAATCTTCCGACTCGGAGGTCGAGAACTCCGACTACCGAGGATAAATGGAACGCACCGCTTGTCTTCATCCCGCTCCTCCTTCTTCCGTATCTAACAGCGAGGTCAGATATCGGAGTGTCAGAGCTGTAAATATTTTCTTTATTAGAGGCTTTGTTAGGAACAGCTAATCTAGTGAGGTTTAGAGCGCCGAATTAAACTGATTTTGTCTTGTTGAGTTAAAATCATATTATTGATTTAAGGTAAATACATGAAACTTTGTGACAGTATAAACCAGGAAATGGATCATTTAGCGACGACCTCGCTGCTGTTGAAACTGACTTCCATCTTCTTCATCTCGTCTGCCTCTGCAGGTGAAGTATCGCTGGAAAAATGTTTGGTTCAAAGAGATTTTGTTCTTAGACACGGAGATTAGTTGTTGATGGAAACCATCCTTGTCCTCATCAATGGTCTTTGTCGCTGTCTGCTGGTGGCGCCATTGCAGCTAAATATGTCGGTCACAATGAGAGAAGAAAGAGGAACAGATAAAACTGAAGAAGAGCAGGAATTTGATCCATCTGAAGAAAATCACTTTTTAACCACAGATTTAGACTGGTTTTGATGAACGTCTTCATAAAAAGTTTGTCATCAAATGCTAGCTTTACGTACTTAACTGTCTTTGTATGTGCAAGTCATTCTGGGATTTGTAGTCCTTTCTGTAGTCCTACTGTATTGGTACCTTTAACACTGATGGGAGGTCTTTAAAGTCTCAACAATTTAATGTTAAAAGCAGCAGCTTCTTCTTCTTCTTCCATCAGGTTTGTTTGGTCAATAACCAACAGTTTAATCAATGACCTCTGACCTCTCTGCTCTGCTTCTCTCCTACAGACCCAGCAAACATCACAGCAGAACCTGGACAGAATGTCACTCTGCCATGTAGAGCTCCTGACATTAAACCTGTTATTGCTGTAGAGTGGAGCAGAAAAGATCTGGGGTCAGAATATGTTCTTCTCTACAGAAATAACCAGTCTGATCTAGAACACCAGCATCCATCCTTTAAGAACCGGGTGGATCTGCAGGAGGAACAGATCAAGGATGGAGACGTGTCTCTGGTTCTGAAGAACGTCTCTACTGATGACAGAGGAACATATGAGTGTCTAGTTATCCAGACGGTAACAAACCACAACAGAGAGACGGTTCTCTACATAAACCTGGATGTAGTTCCTCCTCCAGGTGAGTTGTTGCCTTTTAGTCTCTAGATCAGAGTTGACATTAGAGTGAAACATCCAGAAGGTCCATAAACTAGTTTATCTGAGAGCTCAGAGTATTTTAACTCTGCGTTTTCTACTCTAAAAAGAGAATTCTCTTCAGTTTAATGCAGTTATTGATGGACATGTGACTTTGTCCATATTGGTGATCGAAAAACTCGTTATTTGAGATAATCCACTGATCTGACCCTCCTCGCGCTTCCCTTTCCCGTGTCCCCATGCTCTCCACGGTTCTGCGCTCGCTTCTCGCGCTCACCTCATTTATAAGTTAAGCCAAACTTCTCCAGGAACACTAATAAAATACTTTGGAATCAGTGAGTTCTGCTTCACTACCTCAGACTCATTGATGTGACGCCTCCTGTCAATCAATCATGGAAGCTCGTCTCTAACTGACCAATCAGAGTTTTCAATTTGTCCCAAAGTGAAACTGTTCTTACCTGCAGAAGCTGCTCACCTTTCCCTCTGACAACATCACAAGATGTTACATTACAAACTTGATTACATTACAGACCTGTTGATTCGTTCCAGCATAAATTTACGACTCAGAGGTCAGACACTTTCAGAGGTGAAATAAGTTCTGTGTGTTTTATGGACCTGATGACGTTAAACTGAGGCTATCCGGCTGAATCTGACAGTCTGACTCTCTGCAGGATGAGGATCTAAGGTCAGGTTCTCCTGGAAGAGACGAGTGTCTCTAATTATGCTGATGAAGCGGTTCTCTGCCTATCTGCCTGTAGAAAGGGACCAGTGCTGAGGCCATTACTGACTTCATGTTTTTTTTGTTGCTTGTTTGACCGTTGGCATTTATTAATAGTTTTAAAGCTCTGCCAACAAATAAATAATAGCTGGGAGTAACAGCCCACCCAGTAGGTCAGAAAATAACTCCTCAGGTAAATCCACACATAGTTCTGCTATAAAATTTAAAGTCTGTGAAAGTGAAACCATGTGGTAGAGCAGTTCAGCCCAGCCAGGAGAAACCCAGTTTGTAGAGGAAAAGCCTGTTACCATGGTGATATACTCAGTTTACATTTTCTCTGTTTTTAAAAAGTAAATCCAGAATTTCTCCAAACTCAGAGTTTTCCCACCAACAACTTTTCTAGAAAGCTCCTCTGGTCAGAGGTTTTCTGATGATGATGAGACTCTGTAGGAAGCAGCTGGCCTTAGTGCAGCTTTCAGAGAGTAGAGGATGTTCTCAGTCCCCTCTGACCTCACTGATGAGATTTATCTGGTTCTGTTCTACAGGGGAGCCTGATGACGGGAGCAAACGTGGATCTGATGGATAGAGGGCTGGAGTGTTTGTTGGAGTTGTTGTACCTGCCATAATTATAATTGTTGCCTATAGTTGCTATTTTTCTTAAAAGAAAATCAAATCTAGACCTGCTTCCTGGAGCAGCAGCTGGACCTCAGCAGAGTTTAATGGCTCAGCTGGTCCAGATCTGCTCTAAAAGCCGTTCCAGGCTGGACTTGTTGCCTCGTTATTCTGTAAAGCTTAGACCTGAATGTCAGGATCCTGTTACAGTATTGTTACTTTTAGAAGTTTCTGTATTTAAACCTCCAAATGTGTCCTGATTTCATCTTCATCATCACTGAACACATCTGCCTGATGGGTCTGATGCCTTATTTCACTCTGCAGAACCGCTGCGGCTCACTGTGCAGCTCTAGTTGCCTTCAGCAGCAGCTAACTGGTTATTATCTGACTTCATGCTGAGGAGAACTTCAGGTCTCAGGGCCGACCCGCTGGTTCCTTTGGTTCTCTTGTTAATGGATCAGATGGCTGCTTTATTCACTGCTGAATGTTGTTTTAACAGAAACGTCTCATTCAGGTTGTTAAATGTTACGCTTGCCTTAAAATTGATTAAATTGTTATTTATGAACCATTTCTGATGTCTTTAATTTCAAAACGACCGTTAAATAGTGACAATTTCTACAGTGTGGAGATGGTGGTGAGTGAACAGTAAACATAATCTTTATTAAAGTAAATATTTCCTGAGCTTTATCTGCGAGGTTTGGATTTATTTATTTTTTTCAGGTTTTTGATTCATGTTTTCCAACTATAATCATGTCATCACCTCCAACATTTAGAAAATGAGAAACCTTGAAGTTATTTCAGGTTTCTGAGCCTTCATCAGCTGTGTATGACGTTCCTTTAATTTCCTAATTATATATCAAACGTTATTTCCTGCTGTTCAGAGGCATTTATGGAGCCATTCTAAATATGAAAAACACTTCAGTCTCCATTTTAAACATGATGTAAGCAGATGTTAGTTTCTGGGTTGGAGTGAAGAGAAAAAGATCATGGAGTCGGATGAAATGTTTAGTTTTAATAAATAGTTCATGTTTCTCTATAACATCTTTACTTATTTGAATGAGTTGTTGCATTCTCTGAACACAGTTTGACATTGACCAGGATAAAATAACTAAACAATGACAAGTTATTCCTCAAATGAAACATTTATTTAAAAAACAGAACATTATTTACATTTGATACATGGATTAATGACTTATCTGCTATTCTTAAAGTTTTTATAGCTGCACTTGATTCTGTTGAAGGCAGGTTTTATATTTCTAGGAGTCATCTTATTAAAGTAAACATTATTTTATAAGTTGAATTTTACTTTTCATTTCAGGCTCTTTGTTGGAATAACTTGCTAATTAATTATAACACAGTTGATTCCCTTATTACTACCAAATTTTCTTTAAAATCAATCCCACATCTTCAGCTGATTTCACCGTTCAGCTGAAATCAGTGTAGATGATGCACAGCAGGCCTTTAATAAAGTGACACACAATTCTAGATATTTATATTTATAAAAAGGCGTAATAATGAACAAACTCACCTCTTCTCTGGAGGAAACTAAAGTTTCCACATGAGTTGATGGAAATGTTTCTCAGAGCTTCATCCTTCAGAACAAGTTGAAGGAGAAATTCCTGATTCAAAGGAACTCCTTATTAACCTGACCCTAGCCAGCTGTATTTCGCTCCCGCCTAGCTCCACTCACATACATCTGGGACATCTCCATAGGAATTGCCTTTACAGAAGGCGGGCCTTATCAAAACTCCTTGCATATGATTGGAATAAGCCACTTGTCTGTCATCTTTTATCGACGTGCTATTTCAACCACTCACACCGAAGCTAACCCGTGATGCTGATGATAGCGACGCATGTTTATTGACAGTGAGCTGACAGGAAGAGGGGGGAAGACAGGCGGCAAAGCGCGCGGAGTCGATTCTGGGCCCCGACCGCGTTGAGGACTAAAGGCCTCCTAATATGGTTCATAACCGCTCCGCCCACGGACGCGCCCCGGAAAACAAAACTTGCCAAAATCCGGTCGGGAGAAGGGCGAAAACATGGTT
Source organism: Fundulus heteroclitus (assembly GCF_011125445.2). Classification (NCBI taxonomy): domain Eukaryota; kingdom Metazoa; phylum Chordata; class Actinopteri; order Cyprinodontiformes; family Fundulidae; genus Fundulus; species Fundulus heteroclitus. The sequence continues at coordinate 434,698 of NW_023396570.1, forward strand.
TCCACCAACAAAAAGCCTTCAGAGGCGTTTCTCTGATGTTCTTTTAATGAAACAATATTAGGTAGATTGGACAACACGGAAGAAATAGCAGCATCAATGTTAACGCTTGCTTCCTCGACAAGCCGCCATTGCTATCAAAACAGTCTCACGTCACGGTCGCGTCTCCACTACGTCACATCTATGAAACTCCAGCCCTGCGTCCTGATTGGCCAGACAATAAAATTGGTTGAAGAAATCACTCTCTATGGGCGGTGTCCCAGATGGATGTGAGTGGAGCTAGGCGGAGCGACATGCAGCTGGCAAGGGTCAGGTTAAACCTTATATGGTCAACGTATAAATATATACACACAGACTTCCTGATGCAGCGGTAATGACGCTCTGAGCAGTTAGCTTCAACATTTTGATGAATAAACTCAATTCAACAGTTTATCCACCAAGTCACTGAGATCATGATGTTGTCTCTGCAGGTTTGTGTAATCTGGTGAATTCTGAGACTTTGTCTCATTAAAAAGTTCATTATGGTAACAAAGATTCTGGAAAACCAGAAATATTTTAAAGAAATCATGAAGCTGCAGGTTTGAGACACTAGTAGGATTGGGGTTAAACTTCCTCCTTATTCCAAAAGAAACCAGAACAAATGTGTCACAATAGAGTGAGAGCATTAGTTTGATCTGAGTAATGCAGGAAGGGGTTGACCTTTGGTGACCTCTGGTAAAATGTATTAATATATTTAAAAGTGTAGTAAAACATACCAGAATCAGAGGTACTTGACACAAGCTGTGTAAGTTTGGATAAAAGTGTGTGTGTTCTTTTATGTGCAGCTGAGTGAGAATATTTTTGTTAATTTAGATGTAAAGTGGGGAGCATATAAACTCCTCACTATTCTGGGTCAGGGGTTAAGTTTAGGACTGTTTATGGATGTGTGCGTTAGTGAGAGTGACTGGGTGAATGTGGCTGTAGTGTACAGGGCTTTGGGTGGTCAGCATGACTGGAAAAGCTCTCTCTATATAAGGTCAGTCCATTTATCATTTAATTTAGGATTAAGGGGTCATTTAGGGTTTAGGTTAGAGTCAGGCCATAGAAAGTTTGAAAATTAATGAAAGTCTGAGGAAGTCAAGGCACGGTCCTCACTATGTACATTAAAATGTGTGTGGTGTGTGTGTGTGTGTGTGTGTGTGGGGGGGGGGGGGGGGGGGGGGGTTAGGGTATCCGGTCATTGTGTAGATTTTATTGTTCTTCTATTCAGAGTCTTTTAAATTTTTTTTATCTGTTGGTTTCCAATCTGACAGTTAAAGACAGGATTATCCTGAACAACATTATAATAATCTGTTCTAAATTCATCAGTGTGAAACAGAGACTTTAATGTTTTCTACAACCAGCAAACAGCTCAGAAAGCAGAAAGTATCCTGGTCTCTCCTCGTTATTCGCTGTGGAAGATGAAC